>NC_069500.1:477069757-477168902 GCF_027579735.1 Bombina bombina
ATGAAGTGACGAGGTTGGCTCCAGTTCACTTGCCAAATAAAATGTTGGGCCAGGTTGAGAACATGTTTATCCTATGGAGTTCACACCCTGTATATATCCACACAGAAATCAGTGGACCAATAGATTTTAACCCTTTAAAAATACAGTTACTGATTCAGAAAAGGTAAAATATATGAAGTGGCATGGTTGGCACCAGTGTGAAACCATATGGATTGTATGAAAGGGCTCATGCCCTGTATATTTCCACACAAAAATAAGTAGCCCGAAGCAACCATTGAGTCACTGTGAATAAAGTGGATTGCATAAAGGGGCTCATGCCCTGTAAATTTCCACAAAGAAATGAGTGGAGCAAATTATTTTAAAGGGATAGTAAACACCAAAAATGTTATTGATTAAAAAGAGAATCACTTTATTTACCATTTCCCAGTTTTTCATAAGCAACACTGTTATAGAAATATACTTTTTATCTCTGTAATTACCTTGTATCTAAGCTTCTGCTGACTGCCTCCTTATCTCAGATCTTTTGACAGACTTGCATTTCAGGCAATTAGTGCTGACTCTTAAATAACTTCACATGCGTGAGCACAGTGTTATCTATATGAAACACATGAATTAACACCCTCTAACTGTGAAAAACTGTCAAATGCATTCAGATGAGAGGTGGCCTTCAAGTGCTTAGAAATTAGCATATGAGCCTATCTAGGTTTAGCTTTCAACTAAAAATAACAAGAGAACAAAGCAAATTTGATGATAAAAGTAAATTAGAAAGTTGTTTAAAATTACATGCCCTATCTGAATCATGAAAGTTTAATTTGGGCTTTGCTATCCCTTTATCTCTTTCAAAATATCAGTTACTTATTCAGAAAAAGTAAAATATATGAGGTGTCACAGTTGGTACCAGTTTGCTATAAAAAGCAATGGGCCAGACAGAGAACATGTCTGTCTTATAAAGGGGTTTACAACCTATATATATATATATATTCACACAGAAATAGGTGGCAAAATTGGCAATTTTTTAAACAAAAAACATGAATTGGCTCACAAACTAAATATATCCATACATAAATTAGTGGCCCATTGAATTTTAACCCTTTCAAAATATCCGTTACTTATTCAGAAAAGGTTAAATACATGTAGTGACAATGTTGGTATCAATTTGTTTGTGATGGGACAGGCTGAAAACATGTCTCTTATGATGGGGCTCACACCCTGCATATATTTACACAGAAATCAGTGGCCCAAATGACTTGAACCCTTTCAAAATGCCAGTTATTTATTCAGAAAAAGTAAAATATATGAATTGGAAAGGTTGGCACCAGTTTGCTATAAAAAGCTTGGGCCAGTCTGAGAAAATGTTTATCCTCTGAAGTGGTTTACTCCTTGTATATATCCACACAGAAATCAGTGGCCCAAAGGATGTTAACCCTTCCCAAATACCAGCTACTTATTACATTTTTTTTAAAATATATGAAGTGGCAAGGTAGGCACACAAAAATGAGTGGCCAAAGAATGTTAACCCTTTCAATATATGTTACTTATTCAGAAAAGGTAAACTATATGAGGTGGCAAGGTTGGCATGTTTTTTTAACCATAAAAATCATTGGACCAGGTTAAAAACATGTGAATTCTATGAAAGAGGCTCAGCCCCTATATATATCCAGGGTCGGCTCCAATGGGTTGGCCATTGACAGGCAATGCCCGCCCAAATGGAATGCTGTGCCCCCTCAAAAAAATAATTTTGTTATTGTATAAATGTGTCATAATTCTGGAAAGGTGGTAACCCTAGTTATGATACTAGTCACACCAAGTGGGTATTCACACAGCATATTGTGTGTGTATCACTTTCTCAGTGGAATGATGCTGACCTTTTACAAGCAACACACAGAAACTGTTCCCTACAAAATGTGTGCAAACCAGACTCTTACAGGGAGACTGTATAGAATATATCTCTTACAAGAAATGCACCTTTACCTAGGGTAGCTATGACACCAGCCCCGACCTGTAAACGTTCTCAAAAAACTTTGTAAACCAGTCACTCAATGGGAACAGTTCACAAATGATACCTGCAACCACTCAGCAAATTGTCTACATATCAATCATGGTGTGGGTGTTCCCATTATAGTGTGTATATAGCAGTCACACGCAGTAGGTACAGATAGCTCAGCATGCTAAGGCACTGTGGCTGAGCTCTGTAGCAACCCTAGGGTTGCAGGTTCGATCCCTGGCGATGTCCACTCAGCCTTTCATTCTTCTGAGGTTGATAAAATGAGCAGCGCCTTGAGACCCTTTCGGGTGATTAGCTGTGCTTTACAAGTACCCAATACATACATACATACAGTAGGTGTTCCCAGCATAGCATGTCTATCTATACCAGTCACATACAGTGGGTGGTTCCATTTACAATGCCAACCTCTTGTCCAGCCCATAAGGCTGCACCTAAGACAAGCTACCGCCCTAACTAAGTTCAGAAAGGACCTCAAGACCTGGCTCTTCGACTGAACTGCAACCTTCAGCGCCTTGAGACCCTTACGGGTGAATAGCCGTGATTTACAAGAACCCAATAGATAGATAGATATGTGTGTTGTGCTCAAGTTACAGCCCAATGCCTGCACTGGGCCAGCAAAAAAAGCAGTAGGGGAAGGAGCCCTTTTCATCCGACAGCAGCAGCACACTAAGGGAATTACTTCCACTTTACATAAACATGGCGGCGCACACCGGTTGCTGTATCACAGTAAGTCCCAGGCGGACAGCATTCGCTCTGAGTCTGTGACTGGCATAGTGGGTCACTCACGACCTTGTACAGGCAAAGCGTTTGCATACCTCCCAACATTTCAAAATTCTAAAGAGGGACCCCCCCGCGGCAAAAAAATTGAAATGTGGTGGGCGGGGCTTAAAAAAAATCATAAGACCAAAGTAATATAAATAAAATTCTAAATAAAGTCATATATTTTAATACACTTAGGTAGCAAATTAAACACAAGCTCAAACCACTGGTATGGCTATGTGAGCTATGTATTTAATTAGCCTTTGCAAAGACATTGCTAAATATTTTTATCTTAATTGGACATTTAATAATAAATTCTTTAAAACTGCTCTCTGCATTCCCCATTAATATTCTAGATTCTGGCCTTTAAAGTCAGAAAAAATGCACAGTAGCACACTACATAGCATACACTTACACATGCAGATACACACACACTACATAGCATACACTTATACATGCAGATACACACACACTACATAGCATACACTTACACATGCAGATACACACACACTACATAGCATACACTTACACATGCAGATACACACACACTACATAGCATACACTTATACATGCAGATACACACACACTACATAGCATACACTTATACATGCAGATACACACACTACATAGCATACACTTACACATGCAGATACACACACACTAAATAGCATACACTTATACAGGCAGATACACACACTACATAGCATACACTTATACAGGCAGATACACAGACACTACATAGTATACACTTATACATGCATACACACATTACATAGCATACATTTATACATGCAGCATACACTTATACATGCAGATACACACACTACATAGTATACACTTATACATGCAGGCACACACTACATAGCATACACTTATACATGCAGATACACACTTAAACATGCAGATACACATACACGCACTACATAGCTTACATATACATGCAGACACACAGTTATGGATACAGATAGACACACACACTACATTATATATGGGTATCTGGAATTCATTGTATAGGGTCCTGGGGTTGGCAAGCACATTAGCTGGCAGTCTGCGGCTGCCACTGTTCGTTACCCTGGTATTAGCACTGCTCATTGTATAAAACTGAAGGCATGCTAGTATTATCACCAGGGGTTAGACATCATCACTACCAGAGGTAGGTTAGAGAGGTCACCATTACCCGTGGTCAGAGTATATACAGCCTTCTTACTCCTGCTTAACCCACACAACATTCATTTTCCACAGGGAATCTAACAGGTATCTAACCCTGTGAGAGCAAAGCCAGCTGCTTCTGAGTATGGGCCCAATAGAATTAAAAAAAATTTTTTTTTAAAATGCATGGGGCAAATCGGGACAGATGGCTAGCAACCCGGGACAGGGGGACAGACCCCTAAAATCAGTACTGTCCCGCGAAAATCGGGACAGTTGGGGGGTATGCGTGTGGTTTCTTGATGCTAATATATCTTCACGTCACGCATATTTTATGTTGTTTACTAACATTATCAGCTGATAACATTAACCAGTAGTTTATTCTCTATATGCAGTTGCTTGATATATTTACTATAGTCTCAGTGCCGTATGGATTAAAAGTGCTTCTGTCAGATGCTTCTGTTGCGAGTGTATTTGAGTAGAAACGCCAATGTCACTCTGAGTGGTAATTGCATTGTCAGTGTAGCATTATTTTATTTCTCTTGTAAGGGATGTCCCCTCACTCTGCTCTTATTTTGACTATCATACATGCTTTGTAAAAAATGTGTGCACCCTCGTGAAAACAAAATACCCCCCCCTCCCCATTCCATTTGTGATGATAGCAGGATGTGATGTCACTAGCATGTGGGCGGGGCTTAGGTCCGGTGTCTGTGTCGCAGTTAGTTTAGTACAATCAACCTGTCTGGATGTGTATTGTTATGCTCTGTAATAAAATAGAGTTGTACCATCATTGCTGTGTCCTGCATATGTCCTGCATCTCATGACATGGTGTCAGAAGTTCTGGACTGCGCTTCTGTTCCTGATCGATTGCAATGTCAAAGTTTACCCCACCTGAGCCTTTTGACTTTTCTCAGCCTGCAGCTTGGCCCACATGGCGTCAGCGGTTTCAGCGCTTCAGGATTGCATCCAAACTGAACAAGGAGAGTGGTGAAGTACAAGTTAATTCTCTTTTATACTCCATGGGGAAAGATGTAGAGCCAGTGTTCAATGCTTTTACTTTTCAAGAAGGGGAAGAAGTTAACTTTGATATAGTTATGGATAAACTCAGTGCCCACTTTGTGCCCAAAAGAAATGTGATTCATGAGAGAGCTTGTTTTCACAAACGTAATCAGCGTGTGGGAGAATCTGTGGAGTCATTTGTGCGCAGCCTGTATGAATTAGCTGAATTCTGTGAGTTTGGTGTTGCTAAAGAAGAGCAAATCAGAGACAGAATAGTTATTGGAATTGCAGATGCTGAAGTCTCCCTGAAGCTGCAGTTAGAGCCTGATTTAACGTTAGACGGGGCTATTAGGATGGCCCGCCAGAGTGAACTGGTGAAAAAGCAAAGTGCTGATCTGAGGTCTGAGAGTATTGTGGATGAAGTGCAACAGTCTAGAAAAATTACTAGTGAAAGGCACAGTGTGAGCGGTAGATCAAAAGTATTGGAAAGGCCTAGAAGTGGATGGGCGCAACATGGCCGATGCACACGGTGCTACCGGGCTCATGATCAGAGTGCTATATGCCCGGCCAGAGATAAAAGATGCAGAAAATGTAACAGAATAGGCCATTTTGAAGTGGTGTGTAAAACTGAATACATTAAGGAGATGCAGGTGGACAGTGACCAGGAGGGTCAGGAAGTGTCTTTTGTGGGGTCTGTTGTGGAACGGACAAGCTCAGAGGAAGATTGGAAAGTTACTTTTACTGTAATGGGAGCCAAAGTTGATTTTAAGATTGACACAGGAGCTGATATCACTGTAATGTCTTTTGCTGAATTTATGAAACTGCCTAGACAGCCCCAGCTGGCGAAGGTTACTACAAATGTTCATAGTCCTGGTGGCCGCATTGATTGTGTGGGGAAATTTCTTGCCAGCTGTGAGTACAAACAAAAAAAGTTCACCATGTGGGTGCATGTGATCCGAGGTCAGTGTGTTAACAGTTTATTGAGCAGAAAAGCAGCCTGTGACTTGGGCCTCGTGGCCAGAGTGAATGAGATCTCTGAAGATATGTTTGGCGAGTTGGGCCTACTGAGCTGCAAACCTGTCCGTATAGCACTTAAAAGTGACGCAGTCCCGTACAGTATTTCTACTCCTCGTAGAATTCCGTTCCCGCTCATGCCTCAAGTGGAGAAAGAGCTCATGCGCATGAAGTCTATGGGGGTTATTGAAGAGGTTGTTGAAGCAACTGATTGGTGTGCACCCATTGTTCCTGTTGCAAAGAAAAACGGAAAGGTGCGCATCTGTGTGGACCTGAAAAGGTTGAATGAGGCAGTGAAGAGGGAGAGATTTGTGCTGCCGACATTGGAAGATATAGCCCCGAAGTTGGCTGGGGCGAAGTTCTTTTCCACATTAGACGCTTCTAGCGGCTTTTGGCAGATCCCCCTGGATCCAAAGTGCCGCAAACTGACTACCTTCATCACTCCGGTAGGTCGGTTCTGCTTCTGCAGACTTCCCTTTGGGATATCCTCCGCTCCTGAGATCTTTCAGAGGGAAATGAGTTCTCTCCTGAGTGGCCACGTGGGCACAGCAGTCGTCATGGACGACATTCTAGTGTATGGGTCTACAGTGGAAGAGCATGATCAGCGTTTGAGTTGTGTGCTGCAGGCTATCAAAGAGTCTGGGCTGAAGCTGAATAAAGAAAAATGTCATTTTAGGAAAACTGAATTATGCTACTTTGGGCATATCATCAACGGGGATGGCATCAAGCCGGACCCCGAGAAAATTCGGGCTATCGAACAGATGAAAAGCCCTTCGGATGTACATGAGCTGAGACAGATATTGGGCCTTGTAAATTACGTGGGCAAGTTTCTTCCAGATTTATCTACAGTTTTGCACCCTATCACAGAGTTGCTTAAGAAAGATGTTGCCTGGGTCTGGGGACCCTCACAAGAAAAAGCGTTCCTGCATGCTAAGTCCCTGCTGGGGTCTGCCCCAGTGCTGGGGTTCTACGACCCTTCAAAAAAGACTGTGGTTAGTGCTGATGCAAGCAGTTATGGGTTGGGGGCTGCACTCCTGCAGCTGAATGACAACAAACTACAGCCCATCGCCTACTGTTCCCGCACACTGACGGCTGCGGAGTCAAAATACGCTCAAATTGAGAAAGAGTGCCTGGCTGCAGTTTGGGCCTGTGAACGCTTTCAGCGTTATCTAGTGGGTTTGGAGAAATTTAGTCTGGAAACTGACCACAAACCGCTAGTCCCCTCTTATCAATTCTTATGACATCGACAAAACACCCTTGAGATGCCAGAGACTTTTAATGAGACTACTCAGGTTCAATGTTCAGGCAGTGCATGTGCCGGGGAAGCAGCTGGTTGTGGCAGATACACTGTCCAGGCTCCCGCTGGCTGCTGCTGAAGAATCCTCCACAGAATCGGATGTAAAAGTGTATGTTGATTCAGTTCTGGCCTCTAAGTCCATTTCTTCAAGGAAACTGGAAGAGATAAAGAAAGAGACATATTTGGACACAGATCTGCAAGAAGTTATAAGGTACATAAGAGATGGCTGGCCCGAGAGCCGGGCAGCCTGGATGTCTTTAAATGCTTACCAGCCAGAGAGGTCGCAGCTCACGGAGCTGGAGGGGTTGGTGCTGTTCCAAGACCGTATTGTAATTCCTGTCAGCATGAGGAAGGAGATGTTAAACAGGATTCACGATGGCCACTTAGGCATTACAAAGTGCAGAGAAAGAGCAGCTACAGCTGTGTGGTGGCCTGGGATCAGCTCCGACATTGCAAATCACGTGTCTAAATGTGCCTTTTGCCGGGAACGCCGGCCTACTCAGAGAAGGGAGCCCTTAATGTCTACTCCGCTGCCTGCGGGGCCGTGGCAGAAAATAGCTGCTGATTTGTGCGAACTGCACGGGAAAAAGTTTCTTGTTGTTATCGACTACTATTCCAGGTATTTGGAAATAGCACCCCTGAATGATATCACAAGTCAGGCCGTTATCATTCGCCTGAAGAGCTTGTTCGCCCGCTGGGGCATTCCAATGGAGCTGGTGAGTGATAATGGCATGCAGTTCGCTTCTACAGAGTTCAGTGCTTTCAGCAGGGAATATGATTTTGTACATTCCACGTCAAGTCCACATTATCCGCAGGCCAACGGAATGGCTGAAAGGGCAGTTCAAACAACAAAATTCATTCTAAAGCAATCTGAACCGTACCTAGCCCTCTTGTCATACAGGGCGACGCCCATTCAAGCCACCGGGTTTAGCCCGGCACAGCTGATGCTAGGACGCCAGATTCGCACCACTTTACCCTCAGTGGGTGTCTTCAAGCCGCCTGGCCCTGTTCCTCGGGACGAAGTCCTTAGGAGGGATGAAGAGGCCAAAAAGGGTTATCGTTTCTTCTACGACAGGAGACATTCTGTCAGGCCTTTACAGGAACTGAAAGCGGGCCAAAGTGTCAGAATTAAACTGGATGATGAGAAGAAATGGAAGACGCCTGCTACGGTAGTGGGCCGCTCTCCAGAACCAAGGTCTTACACAGTCCTTACAGAGGGAGGGACGGTTACACGCCGTAACCGAAGACATCTTCAGCCTGTACCTGAGAGTCTGGAACCGGATACCTCAATACCACCGCCGGTGGGATCCCCTGTTCTAAGAGAGGTGCCTTCCCCTCAGCAAGATCATAGCGGGGATATATCTTTGCCTCCAGCAGACTCTTGTTCACCATCTTCTGTATCAGAGGACAGTTCATGCAAAGTTACATCAAGCGGAAGAGTGGTGAGGCTTCCGGCCCGATACAGGGACTGACTTTAGCTAGAACAGTGACCGGAAGTATGGGCAGAATAATCCCATGGTCACTGTGGACTAGGGTAGTCTACCCCGATGTCCAAGTCAGGATGTAATTTATTTGTTCATGTTTTCTAATCTATCTGTTTTTATAATGTTCTAAAACAAAATGTTGTTGTATACCCTGTTGGTGTACCTTGTTAGTTAATATATGCGAATGTATGCTTTGTCTTTGAAAAAGGGGAAGATGTGATGATAGCAGGATGTGATGTCACTAGCATGTGGGCGGGGCTTAGGTCCGGTGTCTGTGTCGCAGTTAGTTTAGTACAATCAACCTGTCTGGATGTGTATTGTTATGCTCTGTAATAAAATAGAGTTGTACCATCATTGCTGTGTCCTGCATATGTCCTGCATCTCATGACACCATTCATTTTGGAGTCAAGTCTGTATATATCCACAAAGACATCATTGGCCCAATGGATTTAATCATTTCAATATACAACGACAAGGAAGTTGGTTTCTTATTCAAGCTGTTTCTTATTCGTGAAATTCTGTTTCTTATTCATGGAAATTGGTTTCTTATTCATTTTTTTTTGTCAGACTGCTTTAAATTGACTTTAAAATAAAATATAGGTTTTATTTAAATAATAATATGATTCATCTAATGTAATTACACAGAGGTGGAATCCCTTTATACAACAATTGAATATACAAACTTGAAAAAAGGGCATACGTTGGCACCAACACAAATATTACTATTTCTTTCATGTAATTAGCAAGAGTCCATGAGCTAGTGACGTATGGGATATACATTCCTACCAGGAGGGGCAAAGTTTCCCAAACCTCAAAATGCCTATAAATACACCCCTCACCACACCCACAAATCAGTTTTTACAAACTTTGCCTCCTGTGGAGGTGGTGAAGTAAGTTTGTGCTAGATTCTACGTTGATATGCGCTCCGCAGCAGGTTGGAGCCCGGTTTTCCTCTCAGCGTGCAGTGAATGTCAGAGGGATGTGAAGAGAGTATTGCCTATTTGAATTCAATGATCTCCTTCTACGGGGTCTATTTCATAGGTTCTCTGTTATCGGTCGTAGAGATTCATCTCTTACCTCCCTTTTCAGATCGACAATATACTCTTATATATACCATTACCTCTGCTGATTCTTGTTTCAGTACTGGTTTGGCTTTCTACAACATGTAGATGAGTGTCCTGGGGTAAGTAAGTCTTATTTTCTGTGACACTCTAAGCTATGGTTGGGCACTTTTATATAAAGTTCTAAATATATGTGTTTAAACATTTATTTGCCTTGATTCAGGATGTTCAACATTCCTTATTTTCAGACAGTCAGTTTCATATTTGGGATAATGCATATGAATAATTCAATTTTTTCTTACCTTAAAATTTGACTTTTTTTCCTGTGGGCTGTTAGGCTCGCGGGGGCTGAAAATGCTTCATTTTATTGCGTCATTCTTGGCGCGGACTTTCTTGGCGCAAAAATTTTCTTGTCATTTCCGGCGTCATACGTGTCGCCGGAAGTTGCGTCATTTTTTTTGACGTTTTTTGCGCCAAAAAATGTCGGCGTTACCGGATGTGGCGCCATTTTTGGCCCCAAAAGCATTTAGGCGCCAAATAATGTGGGCGGCTTTTTTGGCGCTAAAAAAATTTGAGCGTCATTGTTGTCTCCACAATATTTAAGTCTCATTATTTATTCCTTCTGGTTGCTAGAAGCTTGTTCATTGGCATTTTTTTCCCATTCCTGAAACTGTCATTTAAGGAATTTGATCAATTTTGCTTTATATGTTGTTTTTTCTATTACATATTGCAAGATGTCTCAAATGGACTCTGAATCAGAAGCCACTTTTGGAAAAACGCTTAACTGAGTTTCAGTTCTACCAAAGCTAAGTTCATTTATTTTAAATGTTATAAATGTTTATCTTTAGCTATGGTTTGTAATATTATGTTATACTTTTACATGCGGAATCCATTAGTATTTATGCTTTATATATTTTCTTTTCTTACAAGAAATATTTAGAAGACTTATAAGAAATATTTTTCTGATTCTATGTTAAAGGCTTTGTCTGACTTTGTGCCTTCTAATAAAATTTTTAGGTCTTTTTCACTTTTTTTTTAATTATTGAAGTTTCAAATGACCAACAACATACTGATTTATCCTTCTCTGATGATGTTTTTTTCAGAAATTTTCTTCATCAGATATTGACACTAACAAATCTACTTTTTTATTATTTTTCAATTATTAAAGTACATTTGTTCTTTGTTGAAAAGGTGTTGATTATTTTGGATATTAAGGTAACTAGTTCTTTAAGACTAGCTGACATTATTTCTGCCTATTTATTTAATTAGAGGTTTTCTTTCCAATTCCCTATACTAGGGAATGGAATAGGCTGAGGATTTTCTTTTATTCCTTCTTCAAATGTTTTAAACTATATTCTTTGCCAGCAGTTAAACTCAATTTGGAGGGTTCTCCAATTTATTGGGGCTATCTCTAATTCTACTAATTATGCTATTGTTTCTATAGCAAAATAGTATTTATTTTCCTTTAGATAGTTGTATCTTATTTATGGAAAATTATTTAGTTTCAGGTACTTTTCTTGGTCCTGTGATTTATTTGGATATTGCAATTGCTTCATTTTCTCTGTTTACTTTAAGATCAAGTATCAGATTATGATTTATTTTAGAATTGTTAAAGGGACAACATTTACTAGACTAGGTACTTTTGCATTTGTCTTGTTGTTTTGCATTTATTGATTATGCAAGTCCACTGTATTGGCTGGTCCTTTAAACTGAACTATCATGCTAATAATTTCATTTGTGTCTTCATTTTATTGAATATTTTCACAAATGAGGGTTAATCTATGTCTTTAGCTTTTTTAGCTAGAAGAATTTTGTGATTTAAAAAAAAAAAAAAAAAAATCCATATTTCCTTTGTTCTAAGATAATCAATTATTTGTTTTATAATTGGATTCAATTCTTAACTGTTACTCTGGGCTTCAAGGTTGAGTTCTAAGACTAAAACTTTAAGCTTATACTAGTTTGGTTGTTCTTATTAAGGAACGAATTCCTGAGTTCTTTCCCAAGTAACATGTCTATAATTGGAGTTCGAAATCAGCTCCCTAATTTTGCGATGTACGTGCCATATTCCAGCTTGGCTGGTAAGGGGCAGGTTAAGGCTTCTTTGAAATTTATTTTGTCCAAATTTCTTTGATTTTATTCCAGCAAGGCTAACACTTTCTTTAACTGTGTTTCTGTCCTATATATTTGGGTACTGTTGAAGCATGGCTGGGCACCCATGGGGTTCAAGCGCTGCTCAGACCTGGAATCTTCTGGGGTATTTCTTCCAGTTTCTTTTGAGGAACCGGGTTTTGGAGTTTTATTCAAACTATTTTGCCTTTTTATGGTCTTTGATAGCATTATTTGTTTTCATTAGATACAATAAATGCATATTTTCATTTTTGTTTTCTTTCAGATTATTTTCTGAGGATGCGGAATCTCATATGATTCACTTACTCTTCAGGACATAGTTAGAGGATCTTCTTTTCTAAAGCTCTTGATTCCTCACACAAGGGTCACCTTTTTTCAGGTTTCCAGATAGTTTGTGTCACTGTCCTTGTCTCTATCAGACAAGGGATAATGTTATTGGGTTCCGTCTATCGGTACCTTTAGTCTCTATTATTTCCTTCAGTTGCTATATATGCATAGAAGTTTTAGGTCTTATGGCCACAGCATTGGATTCAATTCCCTTTGCTCATTTTCTCTAGAAAGAACCTTTCCAGTCTTTTATAAGTGTTGTTTCTTCAAGAACATGGTTGGAGGATCAATTTACCAAAAAGTTCGTTTGATTCCTCAGACAAGGGTAACCTTTTTAGGTTTCCTGATAGATTCAGTGTTCTTGATTCTGTCTCTGACGGACAAGAGGCGTCTGAAATTGGTTTCAGCTTATCGAAACCTTCAGTCTCAATCATTCCCTTCGGTAGCCTTATGCATGGAAATTCTAGGTCTTATGACTGCTGCATTGGACGCGATTCCCTTTGCTCGTTTTCACATGCGACCTCTTCAGCTCTGTATGCTGAACCAGTGGTGCAGGGATTATACAAAGTTATCGCAATTAATATCTTTAAAACCGATTGTTCGACACTCTCTGACGTGGTGGACAGATCACCATCGTTTAGTTCAGGGGGCTTCTTTTTGTTCCTCCAACCTAGACTGTGATCTCAACAGATGCAAATCTGACAGGTTGGGGAGCTGTATGGGGGTTTCTGACAGCACAAGGGGTTTGGGAATCTCAGGAGGTGAGATTACCAATCTACATTTTTGGAACTCCGTGTAATTTTCAGAGCTCTTCAGTCGTGGCCTCTTCTAAAGAGAGAGTCGTTCATTTGTTTCTAGACGGACGATGTCACAACCGTGGCAAATGTCAATCATCAAGGAGGAACTCACAGTCCTCTGGCTATGAAAGAAGTCTTTCGAATACTTGTATGGGCGGAATCCAGCTCCTGTCTAATTTCTGCGGTTCATATCCCAGGTATAGACAATTGGCAAGCGGATTATCTCAGTCACCAAACACTACATCCGGGCGAATGGTTTCTTCACCCAGAGGTATTTCTTCAAGCTCCTCCGTTTGAACCTATGCATTCGCTGGACATTAAATTACTTTCTTGGAAAGTTTTGTTTCTTTTGGCCATCTCTTCTGCTAGAAGAGTTTCTGAATTATCTGCTCTTTCTTGTGAGTCTCCTTTTCTGATTTTTCATCAGGATAAGGCGGTGTTGTGAACTTCTTTTAAATTTTTTCCTAAGGTTGTGAATTCTAACAACATTAGTAGAGAAATTGTGGTTCCTTCATTGTGTCCTAATCCTAAGAATTCTAAGGAAAACTCGTTGCATTCTTTGGATGTAGTTAGAGCTTTGAAATATTATGTTGAAGCTACTAAGGATTTCCGAAAGACTTCTGGTCTATTTGTTATCTTTTCCGGTTCTAGGAAAGGTCAGAAGGCTTCTGCCATTTCTTTGGCATCTTGGTTAAAATCTTTGTTTCATCATGCCTATGTCAAGTCGGGTAAAACTCCGCCTCAAAGGATTACAGCTCATTCTACTAGGTCAGTTTCTACTTCCTGGGCGTGTAGGAATGAAGCTTCAGTTGATCAGATTTGCAAAGCAGCCACTTGGTCTTCTTTGCATACTATTACTAAATTCTACCATGTTGATGTGTTTTCTTCTTCTGAAGCAGTTTTTGGTAGAAAAGTACTTCAGGCAGCTGTTTCAGTTTGATTCTTCTGCTTATAATTTCAGTTTTTTTTCATTATAAGATTTAAACTTTATTTTGGGTGTGGATTATTTTCAGTGGAATTGGCTGTCTTTATTTTATCCCTCCCTCTCTAGTGACTCTTGCGTGGAAGATCCACATCTTGGGTAGTCATTATCCCATACGTCACTAGCTCATGGACTCTTGCTAATTACATGAAAGAAAACATAATTTATGTAAGAACTTACCTGATAAATTCATTTCTTTCATATTAGCAAGAGTTCATGAGGCCCCACCCTTTTGTGGTGGTTATGATTTTTTTGTATAAAGCACAATTATTCCAATTCCTTATTTTTTATGCTTTCGCACTTTTTTCTTATCACCCCACTTCTTGGCTATACGTTAAACTGATTTGTGGGTGTGGTGAGGGGTGTATTTATAGGCATTTTGAGGTTTGGGAAACTTTGCCCCTCCTGGTAGGAATGTATATCCCATACGTCACTAGCTCATGGACTCTTGCTAATATGAAAGAAATTAATTTATCAGGTAAGTTCTTACATAAATTATGTTTTTGAATAAGTAACAGATATTTTCAAAGGGTTAATAACCAATGGGACACTGGTTTGACTATAAATATATACAGGTTAGATCTCCCTCCGTGACATGCAATTGCTTTTAGCCTGGCCCAATGGTGTTTTTGGCACAGAAATTGATGCCAACCCTGGTATAGGTGACATAATTCTCATTTTTGAATAAGTAACAGATATTTTCAAAGGGTTAATAACCATTGGGCTACTGATTTCACTATGAATATATACAGGGTAGATCCCCCTCCATGTAATTGTTTTTAGCCAGGCCCAATGGTGTTTTTGGCACATACGTTAATGCCAACCCTGGCATAGGTGACATAATTCTCATATTTGAATAAGTAACAGATATTTTCAAAGGGTTAATAACCATTGGGCCACTGATTTCACTATGAATATATACAGGGTAGATCCCCCTCCATGCCATGCAATTGTTTTTAGCCTGTGCCAATGGTGTATTTGGCACAGAAATTGATGCCAACCTTGGCATAGGTGACATAATTCTCATTTTTGAATAAGTAAAATATATTTTCAAAGGGTTAATAACCATTGGGCCACTGATTTCACTATAAATATATAAAGGTTAGATCTCCCTCCATGACATGCAATTGTTTTTTAGCCTGGCCCAATGGTGTTTTGGGCACAGAAATTGATGCCAACCCTGGCATAGGTGACATAATTCTCATTTTTTAATAAGTAACAGATATTTTCAAAGGGTTAATAACCATTGGGCTACTTATCTCACTATGAATATATACAGGGTAGACCCCCCTCCATGCCATGCAATTGTTTTTAGCCTGACCCAATGGTGTTTTTGGCACATACGTTGATACCAACCCTGGCATAGGTGACATAATTCTCATATTTGAATAAGTAACAGATATGTTCAAAGGGTTTATAACCATTGGGCCACTGATTTCACTATGCATATATACAGGGTAGATCCCCCTCCATGCCATGCAATTGTTTTTAGCCTGGCCCAATGGTGTTTTTGGCACAGAAATTGATGCCAACCACTGGGCCACTGATTTCACTATAAATATATACAGGATAGATCTCCCTCCATGACATGCAATTGTTTTTAGCCTGGCCCAATGGTGTTTTGGGCACAGCAATTGATGCCAACACTGGCATAGGTGCGCTAATTCTCATTTTTGAATAAGTAACAGATATTTTCAAAGGGTTAATAACCATTGGGCCACTGATTTCACTATGAATATATACAGGGTAGATCCCCCTCCATGCCATGCAATTGTTTTTAGCCTGGCCCAATGGTGTTTTTGGCACAGAAATTGATGCCAACCCTGGCATAGGTGCTCTAATTCTCATTTTTGAATAAGTAACATATATTTTCAAAGGGTTAATAACCATTGGGCCACTGATTTCACTATGAATATATACAGGGTAGATCCCCCTCCATGCCATGCAATTGTTTTAGCCTGACCCAATGATGTTTTTGGCACAGAAATTGATGACAACCCTGGCATATGTGACATAATTCTCATTTTTGAATAAGTAACAGATATTTTGAAAGGGTTAATAACCATTGGGTCACTGATTTCACTATGAATATATACAGGGTAGATCCCCCTCCATGGTATGCAATTGTTTTTAGCCTGGCCCAATGGTGTTTTTGGCACAGAAATTGATGCCAACCCTGGCATAGGTGCTCTAATTCTCATTTTTGAATAAGTAACTTATATTTTCAAAGGGTTACTAACCATTGGGCCACTGATTTCACTATAAATATATACACGATAGATCTCCCTCCATGACATGCAATTGTTTTTAGCCTGGCCCAATGGTGTTTTGGGCACAGAAATTGATGCCAACCCTGGCATAGGTGACATAATTCTCATTTTTGAATAAGTAACATATTTTCAAAGGGTTAATAACCATTGGCCACTGATTTCACTATAAATATATAAAGGTTAGATCTCCCTCCATGACATGCAATTGTTTTTAGCCTGGCCCAATGGTGGTTTTGGGCACAGAAATTGATGCCAACCCTGGCATAGGTGACATAATTCTCATTTTTTTAATAAGTAACAGATATTTTCAAAGGGTTAAAAACCATTGGGCTACTGATCTCACTATGAATATATACAGGGTAGACCCCCCCTCCATGCCATGCAATTGTTTTTAGCCTGACCCAATGGTGTTTTTGGCACATACGTTGATACCAACCCTGGCATAGGTGACATAATTCTCATATTTGAATAAGTAACAGATATGTTCAAAGGGTTTATAACCATTGGGCCACTGATTTCACTATGCATATATACAGGGTAGATCCCCCTCCATGCCATGCAATTGTTTTTAGCCTGGCCCAATGGTGTTTTGGGCACAGCAATTGATGCCAACACTGGCATAGGTGCGCTAATTCTCATTTTTGAATAAGTAACAGATATTTTCAAAGGGTTAATAACCATTGGGCCACTGATTTCACTATGAATATATACAGGGTAGATCCCCCTCCATGCCATGCAATTGTTTTTAGCCTGGCCCAATGGTGTTTTTGGCACAGAAATTGATGCCAACCCTGGCATAGGTGCTCTAATTCTCATTTTTGAATAAGTAACATATATTTTCAAAGGGTTAATAACCATTGGGCCACTGATTTCACTATGAATATATACAGGGTAGATCCCCCTCCATGCCATGCAATTGTTTTTAGCCTGACCCAATGGTGTTTTTGGCACAGAAATTGATGACAACCCTGGCATATGTGACATAATTCTCATTTTTGAATAAGTAACAGATATTTTGAAAGGGTTAATAACCATTGGGCCACTGATTTCACTATGAATATATACAGGGTAGATCCCCCTCCATGGTATGCAATTGTTTTTAGCCTGGCCCAATGGTGTTTTTGGCACAGAAATTGATGCCAACACTGGCATAGGTGCTCTAATTCTCATTTTTGAATAAGTAACTTATATTTTCAAAGGGTTAATAACCATTGGGCCACTGATTTCACTATGAATATATACAGGGTAGATCCCCCTCCATGCCATGCAATTGTTTTTAGCCTGGCCCAATGGTGTTTTGGGCACAGAAATTGATGCCAACCCTGGCATAGGTGCTCTAATTCTCATTTTTGAATAAGTAACATATATTTTCAAAGGGTTAATAACCATTGGGCTACTGATTTCACTATGAATATATACAGGGTAGATCCCCCTCCATGTCATGCAATTGTTTTAGCCTGGCCCAATGGTGTTTTTGGCACAGAAATTGATGACAACCCTGGCATATGTGACCTAATTCTCATTTTTGAATAAGTAACAGATATTTTCAAAGGGTTAATAACCATTGGGCTACTGATTTCACTATGAATATATACAGGGTAGATCCCCCTCCATGTAATTGTTTTTAGCCAGGCCCAATGGTGTTTTTGGCACATACGTTAATGCCAACCCTGGCATAGGTGACATAATTCTCATATTTGAATAAGTAACAGATATTTTCAAAGGGTTAATAACCATTGGGGCCACTGATTTCACTATGAATATATACAGGGTAGATCCCCCTCCATGCCATGCAATTGTTTTTTAGCCTGTGCCAATTGTGTATTTGGCACAGAAATTGATGCCAACCTTGGCATAGGTGACATAATTCTCATTTTTGAATAAGTAAAATATATTTTCAAAGGGTTAATAACCATTGGGCCACTGATTTCACTATAAATATATAAAGGTTAGATCTCCCTCCATGACATGCAATTGTTTTTAGCCTGGCCCAATGGTGTTTTGGGCACAGAAATTGATGCCAACCCTGGCATAGGTGACATAATTCTCATTTTTTAATAAGTAACAGATATTTTCAAAGGGTTAAAAACCATTGGGCTACTTATCTCACTATGAATATATACAGGGTAGACCCCCCTCCATGCCATGCAATTGTTTTTAGCCTGACCCAATGGTGTTTTTGGCACATACGTTGATACCAACCCTGGCATAGGTGACATAATTCTCATATTTGAATAAGTAACAGATATGTTCAAAGGGTTTATAACCATTGGGCCACTGATTTCACTATGCATATATACAGGGTAGATCCCCCTCCATGCCATGCAATTGTTTTTAGCCTGGCCCAATGGTGTTTTTGGCACAGAAATTGATGCCAACCACTGGGCCACTGATTTCACTATAAATATATACAGGATAGATCTCCCTCCATGACATGCAATTGTTTTTAGCCTGGCCCAATGGTGTTTTGGGCACAGCAATTGATGCCAACACTGGCATAGGTGCGCTAATTCTCATTTTTGAATAAGTAACAGATATTTTCAAAGGGTTAATAACCATTGGGCCACTGATTTCACTATGAATATATACAGGGTAGATCCCCCTCCATGCCATGCAATTGTTTTTAGCCTGGCCCAATGGTGTTTTTGGCACAGAAATTGATGCCAACACTGGCATAGGTGCTCTAATTCTCATTTTTGAATAAGTAACATATATTTTCAAAGGGTTAATAACCATTGGGCCACTGATTTCACTATGAATATATACAGGGTAGATCCCCCTCCATGCCATGCAATTGTTTTAGCCTGACCCAATGATGTTTTTGGCACAGAAATTGATGACAACCCTGGCATATGTGACATAATTCTCATTTTTGAATAAGTAACAGATATTTTGAAGGGTTAATAACCATTGGGCCACTGATTTCACTATGAATATATACAGGGTAGATCCCCCCTCCATGGTATGCAATTGTTTTTAGCCTGGCCCAATGGTGTTTTTGGCACAGAAATTGATGCCAACCCTGGCATAGGTGCTCTAATTCTCATTTTTGAATAAGTAACTTATATTTTCAAAGGGTTACTAACCATTGGGCCACTGATTTCACTATAAATATATACCGATAGATCTCCCTCCATGACATGCAATTGTTTTTTAGCCTGGCCCAATGGGTGTTTTGGGCACAGAAATTGATTGCCAACCCTGGCATAGGTGACATAATTCTCATTTTTGAATAAGTAACATATTTTCAAAGGGTTAATAACCATTGGGCCACTGATTTCACTATAAATATATAAAGGTTAGATCTCCCTCCATGACATGCAATTGTTTTTAGCCTGGCCCAATGTGTTTTGGGCACAGAAATTGATGCCAACCCTGGCATAGGTGACATAATTCTCATTTTTTAATAAGTAACAGATATTTTCAAAGGGTTAAAAACCATTGGGCTACTGATCTCACTATGAATATATACAGGGTAGACCCCCCTCCATGCCATGCAATTGTTTTTAGCCTGACCCAATGGTGTTTTTGGCACATACGTTGATACCAACCCTGGCATAGGTGACATAATTCTCATATTTGAATAAGTAACAGATATGTTCAAAGGGTTTATAACCATTGGGCCACTGATTTCACTATGCATATATACAGGGTAGATCCCCCTCCATGCCATGCAATTGTTTTTAGGCCTGGCCCAATGGTGTTTTTGGCACAGAAATTGATGCCAACCACTGGGCCACTGATTTCACTATAAATATATACAGGATAGATCTCCCTCCATGACATGCAATTGTTTTTAGCCTGGCCCAATGGTGTTTTTGGGCACAGCAATTGATGCCAACACTGGCATAGGTGCGCTAATTCTCATTTTTGAATAAGTAACAGATATTTTCAAAGGGTTAATAACCATTGGGCCACTGATTTCACTATGAATATATACAGGGTAGATCCCCCTCCATGCCATGCAATTGTTTTTAGCCTGGCCCAATGGTGTTTTTGGCACAGAAATTGATGCCAACCCTGGCATAGGTGCTCTAATTCTCATTTTTGAATAAGTAACATATATTTTCAAAGGGTTAATAACCATTGGGCCACTGATTTCACTATGAATATATACAGGGTAGATCCCCCTCCATGCCATGCAATTGTTTTAGCCTGACCCAATGGTGTTTTTGGCACAGAAATTGATGACAACCCTGGCATATGTGACATAATTCTCATTTTTGAATAAGTAACAGATATTTTGAAAGGGTTAATAACCATTGGGCCACTGATTTCACTATGAATATATACAGGGTAGATCCCCCCTCCATGGTATGCAATTGTTTTTAGCCTGGCCCAATGGTGTTTTTGGCACAGAAATTGATGCCAACCCTGGCATAGGTGCTCTAATTCTCATTTTTGAATAAGTAACTTATATTTTCAAAGGGTTAATAACCATTGGGCCACTGATTTCACTATGAATATATACAGGGTAGATCCCCCTCCATGCCATGCAATTGTTTTTAGCCTGGCCCAATGGTGTTTTGGGCACAGAAATTGATGCAACCCTGGCATAGGTGCTCTAATTCTCATTTTTGAATAAGTAACATATATTTTCAAAGGGTTAATAACCATTGGCCACTGATTTCACTATGAATATATACAGGGTAGATCCCCCTCCATGCCATGCAATTGTTTTAGCCTGGCCCAATGGTGTTTTTGGCACAGAAATTGATGACAACCCTGGCATATGTGACCTAATTCTCATTTTTGAATAAGTAACAGATATTTTCAAAGGGTTAATAACAATTGGGCACTGATTTCACCATGAATATATACAGGGTAGATCCCCCCCTCCATGCCATGCAATTGTTTTTAGCCTGGCCCCAATGGTGTTTTTGGCACAGAAATTGATGACAACCCTGGCATATTTGACATAATTCTCATTTTTGAATAAGTACAGATATTTTCAAAGGGTTAATAACCATTGGGCCACTGATTTCACTATGAATATATACAGGGTAGATCCCCCTCCATGCCATGCAATTGTTTTTAGCCTGGCCCAATTGTGTTTTTGGCACTGAAAATTGATGCCAACCCTGGCATAGGTGCTCTAATTCTCATTTTTGAATAAGTAACATATATTTTCAAAGGGTTAATAACCATTGGGCCACTGATTTCACTATGAATATATTCAGGGTAGATCCCCCTCCATGCCATGCAATTGTTTTTAGCCTGGCCCAATGGTGTTTTGGGCACAGAAATTGATGCCAACCTCCAGCATAGGTGCTCTCATTTCATTTTTGAATAAGTAAATCATATTTTCAAATGGTTAATGACCATTGGGCCACTTATTTTACTATGAATATATACAGGGTAGATCCCCCTCCGTGACATGCAATTGTTTTTAACCCGGACCAATGGTGTTTTGGGCACAGAAATTGATGCCAACACTGGCATAGGTGCTCTAATTCTCATTTTTGAATAAGTAACAGATATTTTCAAAGGGTTAATAACCATTGGGCCACTGATATCACTATGAATATATACAGGGTAGATCCCCCTCCATGCCATGGAATTGTTTTTAGCCTGGCCCAATGGTGTTTTGGGCACAGAAATTGATGCCAACCCTGGCATAGGATGTTTGCCTGCCACATACCTCATTTTAAACTGTTCCAATAAATTTTTGTTTTATCAGCCCTTCTCCTTGGTGCCTTATTAGTGCGGCTGTTCCTTTTTCTTCACAGAAATTGATGCCAACACTGGCATTGGTGCTGTAATGAACATTTTTTAATAAGTAACATCTTTCCAAAGAGTTAATAACCATTGGGCCACTGATTTCACTATTAATATATACAGCGTAGATCCCCCTCCATGACATGCAATTGTTTTTAGCCTGGCCCAATGGTCTTTGGGCACATAAATTGATGCCAACACTGGCATTGGTGCTGCAATTACCATTTTTGAATAAGTAACAGATATTTTCAAAGGGTTAATAACCATGGGCCACTGATTTCACTATGAATATATACAGGGTAGACCCCCCTCCATGACATACAATTGTTTTTAACCTGGCCCAATTGTGTTTTGGGCACAGAAATTGATTCCAACCTCCAGCATAGGTGCTCTCATTTTCATTTTTTAATAAGTAAATCATATTTTCAAAGGGTTAATGACCATTGGGCCACTTATTTTACTATGAATATATACAGGGTAGACCCCCCTCCATGACATACAATTGTTTTTAAACCTGGCCCAATGGTGTTTTGGGGCACAGAAATTGATGGCAACACTGGCATTTGTGCTGTAATGACCATTTTTGAATAAGTAACAGATATTTTCAAAGGGTTAATAACCATTGGGGCCGCTGCTTTTACTATGAATATATACAGGGTAGATCCCCCTCCATGGCATGCAATTGTTTTTAGCGTGGCCCAATTGGTGTTTTGGGCACAGAAATTGATGCCAACACTGGCATAGGTGCTCATTCTTATTTTTGAATAAGTAACAGATATTTTAAAGGGTTAATAACTATTGGGCCACTGATTTCACTATGAATATATACCCTGTATATATTCATAGTGAAATCAGTGGCCCAATGGTTATTAACCCTTTGAAAATATGTGTTACTTATTCAAAAATGAGAATTATGTCACTTATGCCAGGGTTGGCATCAACTTCTGTGCCCAAAACACCATTGGGGCCAGGCTAAAAACAATTGCATGGCATGGAGGGGGATCTACCCTGTATATATTCATAGTGAAATCAGTGGCCCAATGGTTATTAAACCCTTTGAAAATATATGTTACTTATTCAAAAATGAGAATTAGAGTACCTATGCCAGTTTTGGCACCAATTTCTGTGCCCAAAACACCATTGGGCCAGGCTAAAAACAATTGCATGTCATGGAGGGAGATCTAACCTGTATATATTTATAGTGAAATCAGTGGCCCAATGGTTATTAACCCTTTGAAAATATCTGTTACTTATTAAAAAATGAGAATTATGTCACCTATGCCAGGGTTGGCATCAATTTCTGTGCCAAAAACACAATTGGGCCAGGCTAAAAACAATTGCATGGCATGGAGGGGGATCTACCCTGTATATATTCATAGTGAAATCAGTGGCCCAATGGTTATTAACCCTTTGAAAATATATGTTACTTATTCAAAAATTAGAATTAGAGCACCTATGCCAGTGTTGGCATCAATTTCTGTGCCAAAAAACACAATTGGGCCAGGCTAAAAACAATTGCATGGCATGGAGGGGGGGATCTACCCTGTGTATATTCATAGTGAAATCAGTGGCCCAACGGTTATTAACCCTTTGAAAATATCTGTTACTTATTGAAAAATGAGAATGATGTCACCTATGGCCAGTGTTGGCATTAATTTATGTGCCCAAAACACCATTTGGGCCAGGCTAAAAACAATTGCATGTCATGGAGGGAGATCTAACCTGTATATATTTATAGTGAAATCAGTGGCCCAAGTGGTTATTAACCCTTTGAAAATATATGTTACTTATTCAAAAATGAGAATTATGTCACCTATGCCAGGGTTGGCATAAATTTCTGTGCCAAAAACATTATTGGGCCAGGCTAAAAATAATTGCATGGCATAGAGGGGGATCTACCCTGTATATATGCATAGTGAAATCAGTGGCCCAATGGTTATTAACCCTTTGAAAATATCTGTTACGTATTCAAATATGAGAATTATGTCACCTATGCCCGGGTTGGGCATCAACGTATGTGCCAAAAACACCATTGGGCCAGGCTAAAAACAATTGCATGGTGGGGGATCTACCCTGTATATATTCATAGTGAAATCAGTAGCCCAATGATTTTTAACCCTTTGAAATATCTGTTACTTATTCAAAAATAAGAATTATGTCACCTATGCCAGGGTTGGCATCAATTTCTGTGCCAAAAACACCATTGGGCCAGGCTAAAAGCAATTGCATGTCATGGAGGAGATCTAACCTGTATATATTTATAGTGAAACCATTGGCCCATTGGTTATTAACCAGTGGCGTTGCTACAAGGGGGGCAATAGCCCCCCTAGAAATACCTTTGCCCCCCACCAGCTCCGGCGCTTGTGTGAAGTCTGTGAACAGCCGGTGTTTTTTTATTTTGAGCGTGAATGACTGAGTGACTGATTTGTAATAAATAATACAGCGTGCCTCCCTGTGCTCAGTTTGAGGAGCGGTAAGTACCCCAACACTGCTAGCCTCCTCCTGTTCCAGTCAGCCATGGACCGGAGACTGGAAAGGAAGAGGAAGGAGCCACCAGGTGTGCAGGTCAGGAAAAGAGCTAGAGAGCGCGGGAAGGAGCCGAGCCGGAGCAGGACCAGCAGCCAGCTACAACAAAAAAAACAAAGATCTGGGGCAAGTAAGTCACACAACAGGAGGTGACTTAGCTAAAGCTAACGGCTCACATACTCGTTGCACCGAGCTGCCTTTGTGTGCTCTGCAGGGACAACACCGAGGAGACTTCGGTGAGGACTCGGTTTTCATTTCCTTATTTTGTTTACCTCATGGGTTTATATGGTAGTTCCTCACCTGTTTAGCAAATACATTGTTATGTGGGAAAGTGTTTACCCCATCTCAATGTTTTTGTACTGTTTATATTGAGATTATTTATTTAAAAAAATGAACTTACTGTGCTTTTGTGAGTAGCCATATTCTAATAATATACAGTTGCTCACAAGTGATTTTAAAAAGTGCATTATACGTATAAAGTTTCATTCTCACATATTTTCCAATATAGAAGGGATACTGTTATTTATCTTATTACTCCTGAATTGTATATGTACTACTTGATTACTACTTAAATATCACCTAAGTACATTAGATGAATAACATCTTAAAATGAATGCAGTTTTGTGTGTGTACTGTGGAACTGCTTTACTTATTTTGCTTCATTTGTAGTAAATGGACAATTTGTTACCAAAAAATTACTGACATGTTCATATGAACACAGACCAAGCAGGAAAGCAGCCTGCATATTTCAGAGCTGTGACCCTGCAACATTCTACTCCAAACTGCTTGCTTTAGTGCAGGTGCTTGTGTGTGTGTGTGTGTGTGTGTGTCACAGGGCAGGCTCTATAATTAGTTCAGGTGGGACCAAGATGAGATAACTTACAACCAGTTTGTGTGAACTCACAAAAGATGTATTGACGTTGCAGTGATTGGAATAAATACTGGGGACTGTGTGAATAAGTTGGTTGTAAATGGAATAATGTGTATGTATAATTTGTATAATATGCATGTATTATGTGTGTGTATGTATGTATAATTTGAATAATGTGTATGTGTGTGTGTATGTATGTATAATTTGTGTGTATGTATGTGTATAATTTGTATAATGTGTATGTATAAGGTGTGTGTATGTATAATTTGTATAATGTGTATGTGTGTGTATGTATAATTTGTGTTTATGTATTTGTGTCGGTGTCTGTGTTTAACTATGTATTTGTGTTTATGTACTGTATGTGTGTGTATGTATATTGTATAATGTGTGTATGTAAGTGTATGCATTTGTGTGTATTTATGCATGTGTGTAAAGGTGTGTGTGTTTGTGTAACTGTGTGTATATATATATATATATATACATACATACACACATATATATATATGTGTGTGTATATGTGTATACATGTGTGTGTATGTATATATATATATATATATATATATATATATATATATATATATATATATATATATATATATATATATATATATATATATATATATTAGTGCCCCCCAGTTTTGACTCTGGTATCTTATGTGCCCCCCCTATATATTGTTCCTAGAGTCGCCACTGTTATTAACCCTTTGAAAATATCTGTTCATTATTCAAAATAGTAATATTTGTATCGGTGCCAACGTATGCCCTTTTTTCAAGTTTGTATATTCAATTGTTGTATAAAGGGATTCCACCTCTGTGTAACTACATTATATATTATTATTTAAATAAAACCTATATTTTTATTTTAAAGTCAATTTAAAGCAGTCTGACAAAAAAAAATGTATAAAAAACCCCAACTTCCATGATAAGAAACAGAATTTCACGAATAAGAAACAGCTTGAATAAGAAACCAACTTCCTTGTCGTAATATACAAATGATTCAAAACATAACCAAAACTGTGCCGTTTGCTATCAGCTTATGGCAATATAACATGAAGTTTTATAAAATGAAATTTGTTTAGGTTTTTGGAAACTGTATTAACTGATTTAAAATTCAAATAATGACGAATAAGAAGCCAAATTCATTGACTAAGAAGCTAGCAGAATATAAGCAAAACATATGCTATAGCTTTAAATTAGGACCCCGATCTAAGGTCCTCAAGTTGCCTGAAGACAAAGCTATGTGTGGCGTGCCTCTATAAATATTGGCACTCTATAACGCAGGATTTCTTTGTTACGATTATTATATACTGTAAGCAATCTAATCTATGCATAACATTTACCTTTAAAATTAAATCCAAGTTGGATATAAACGAAATGTGAGCAAAGAGGTACAATCAGAGACAGGCATCGTCTTGGGCATCCCTCCTGCCCAAAAACGTTGTGTATTCGTAGTAAGCAGTACCACGATGGCGGCTGAGTGTGGAGAAGAAGAGAGAGATACCCAGACTCTGGGGAGCGACGAGGAAGAGATGGAATCGACGGTAGAAAGTCCGGGTGAAGGAGGAGGTTCTTCCGATAGAACTGGTGAATCTTCTGATGAGGAGGACGAGAAGGAGAATGAGGCGGAAATACAGCGGCTAGAGGAGCAGGTGGGCATGGAAGGAACAGAGGCCGATAACTTACCGGTTCACACAGGCTGTCATGCTTAGCAGTGACCTTAGTCTGTGCTCTTAGAGAGGGCTGCCTAGCACTGTGTGTATACGAATCCACTGATAACCATACGTAGATATGGTAAAAAGGCATGCAGGTTTACTTCATAAAATCAGTTTAGGTTATTTTAGCCAGTTAGTTTTGTAGTGGAAGATCTAATAAGTAATGATAAGATCTTACAATGGCAAATAGGTTTGTACTTATTAGTGTAGCTTTCTAATAAATATTCCCTTCCTTTACTGCGACTGTGGATGGTGTACCTTAGACAGCCTAAAAAGTTGTATGTCCATTCAAACTATTGATCTATACATATAGATCACATATAGATTACATCTATTATCATTGTTTCATTCTCTTGGTATCCTTTGTTGAAGGAGCAGCAATTCACTACTGCAGTTTTTCTCAACTGCGGTCCTCAAGTACCCCCAACAGTCCAGGTTTTCATTATAGCTGAGACAGTGCACAGGTGAAGTAATAAGCTGATCAGTAATACCATGGTTACTAACCTGCTCTCATCTATCAGCTAATTATGTCACCTGTGCACTGGTTCAGCTATAATGAAAATCTGGCCTGTTGTGGGTACTTGAGCACCGCAGTTGAGAAACAATGCACTACTGGGAGCTAGCTCAACACATCTGGTGAGCCAATGACAGGAGGCATATATGTGAAGCCACCAATCAGCAGTTAGCTCCCAGTTGTGTATTGCTGCTCCTGAGCCTATGTATGCTTTTTAACAAAGGATATAAGAGAGAATTAAATACGTGAATCACACAAGTTTAATGTTCATTTAAATGGTTGTTACTTTTTATGTCTTTTTATTCAGGTTGTATTTCATATTTTAGTTCTTTTTTTGTTCTGTCTTATTTTATAGCTGTCAATAAATGCCTTTGACTACAACTGTCACGTGGACTTGATCAAGCTTTTAAGACAAGAAGGAGAGCTTGAAAGGCTGCGGCGTGCCCGTCAGAAGATGAGCGAACTTTTTCCACTGACTGAAGGTGCATGGAGAATTTTAAGACAAAAACTTCATTATTATTTCTCTTGATATGGACAAGTAATGCAGTAAAGGGCATTAAACACAGTTTGCTTCTTTGTGGCATCCAAAAGATGTATTACCGTTTTGAAAAATGTAATGTTCATGTAAATAAAACTTTTTGTTTTTGTATATTTCAATAGCTTTATCATAGAAATATTGTCTGCACAAAAATGTGTTCAATTACTGCTTTTCTTATATATCATATAAAATGGTGTTTAACCCCTTCAGGACCGGGAGTTTTAGATAAAAACTTGCCCAAAGTATCATTCCATTTAAACAGTCTTGTTTGTTTTGTCTTGTTTTTTTAATTTTATTTTTTTTTACTTATCAAAGATTTATATATATTCCAAATGCGATCAAATAATAAAAAAAAAGCCAACATTTTTTGCAAACTTTAGTTTCTCAATTAAATTTATTTACATACCACTTGTGCAGTCATAACACAAATGGTTGTAATGGTTTGGGATCCCATTTGTTCAGAAATATCAGACATGCATGGCTTTGCTGTGCACCACTATTCTAATATTCCCGGCAGTGAATGGGGTTAGTTTTTAACTGTAGTGTAGAGATTACCTTCCCACCTGGTTACCACAGTTTTAGGGCATTTGTGTTTTTTAAATGTTTTTTTATTTATTTTTATTATAGGGATCCCTCCCGAACAGCTCTCTAACACTCCCCCCCTCAAGTAGCATGCATATTAGGTACTGGTAGCTGTCTGTCAGTATCCAGTTCATATTATTTTTCTTTTATTATTTATTAATTAAAAAATTTCTTTATTGTATCGATTCACCCCCCCCCCCCCCATCCGTTTCTGTAGCGTAGCAATGCATCCCTCCCTCGCCAAACTTCTTTGATGTAGCATAGGGAACCCCCTCCCTCCTGTGATGGTAGTCTACCTCCTTCCCTCCCACAGCATCACGGCAAGCTGACACAGACTGTCTGTATTGGCAATCTATCTTCATATGGTAAAGGAAGGACACTGCCTCTGGCTGCAGGCTTCGCTATCAAAGTTGACAGTGGGGACCTCAGCATGAGCCAGACTTAGGTACTATGTCAACAGGGTATGCTGGGCAAAGTACTCTATGACATAGTACCTACGTCCAAATGATTTAATGCATTTCTTCTAGTCCTTCAAGGTACAGTAAAGTCAAAATTAAACTTTTTGTGATTCAGGAAGATCATGCAGTTTTAAACAATTTTCTTTTATCTAAGTTACTTCATTCTCTTGTTAGCCTTTTGTTAAAAAATACCTAGGTATGCACTACTAGGAGCTAGCTGCTGGTTGGTGGCTGCACATATGTCTCTTGTCATTGGATCACCAAATGTGTTCATCTAGCTTTTTCAACAGAAGAATTCGAAAGTTGTTTAAAATTGTACGCTCTGGCTGAATCAGTAAGGAACATTTTTTGTTTAGTCTGTCATTTAAAATATGCATACCTTGTTCTTACAGGTTTGAAATAAAGCATATTTGAATTATTCAGCTTTAGTTTGCCCCCCATCTTCTGATTTTTTTATTTAAACATTGGCTGCTGTTTACTGCCAATCAGAAGCTGTATCACCTAAGCCATTAACCTCTATTTGCATCTTTCACTTATTTCATTTGAACCTATTTGCATCTTTCACTTATTTCATTTGAATAGTATATATATATATATATATATATATATATATATATATATATATATATATATATATATATATATATATTGTAACTTCCTCATATAATTTATAATATCCATTATAATTCTTAATAATAGATTTCCACTCACATTACACGCCGCCGCTCTGTCAATTATAGATTTACATATCTCCTTTCCAACCTTCGCTTTTAGCGCTTAACTATTACTTGTTCTTTTGTTCTCACTTTTTGTCTTTTCCTGGAGGGGAATTCAATAGTTAAGCTGGGTTGTTTTCTCTAGCGCTTATAATTTAATTTTACACTGAACCATTAACCTCTATGGCAATGAAGTATCCAGTAGTGCACTCTCATTGGAATAATGGTTCATACATTATGCCTGTAACATATACATTTTTTAATAAGTTTTATTTTAAACGGATAAACTGCAATTACTACAGTAGGGGGACTAAAAGCCCTTGTTGTTTTTGTGTAAATTGAGCTTGTCCCACACACCCTAGAGAGGCCAAAAATTAAATTATATAATGCTACAAGTCAAATAGCTGGTTTAAGAAATATGCAGCACTTTGAAAACCTAGGTTACAGAATTTGCTTTTTTTTTTTTTTTTTTTTTTTTTTTTTTTTTGCTACCAACATTTAAACTGTTGTAAGTCAGTTTAGTTAGTGACCAACACAAATTATGTCTTTATTTCAATAGGCCCAGCAGATTCACTACATGGCATGCGAGATAGCTGCATCAAAAACTGTACAATATATATATACCTTATTAACTTGTCATCAAGTTTAGCCACATGTTAAACAGGGGCTTTAATGGTTATAGATAAGGCCCCAATGTGCAGTAAAGAAATAAAAGCACTTTTTTCTTGCAAAATGTCCACTGTTATTTTTATTATTTAAGAGGAAGACTTGCCTTCTTTTGTTATTGTGCATATAATGTAACATCCCCACATTTTAACTTTGTTTTTAAAAGAGCTGCTTTTTATTAATGCTCCAAGTCCAGATGGTTCCCTTTTAATTGAGAGGTCTTGGAGTTTTGTAGCTGCTAAGGAAACTGAGATTGATGGGTTTGAAGAACCCCCCCCCCATCCAGCTCCCTTGCAGCGACCGGTTCATCTTGGTTCAGCCCCTTTGTGGTATCACCAGTACTACCATGAAGCCTAGCACCGCCGCCCACTAGGTTTCCAACGATCCCCGGCCTGTAGTGTGTGGGATCACCGAAAACAGTGTTTGATCCGGGATCCCCCTGCTGCACATCAAAGTGGTTAAAGGGACAGTAAACACCTTGAGATTTTAATATAAAATGTTTAGTTATGCATAATGAAGCAACTTTGCAATATCTTTTCATTTTATTTTTTCTTCTTTTCTTGTAATTTAACACTGAACATTGAACAATTTCTAATTCTGAGGACTTGCAATGCACCCTGCTCACTACTCAAGGCTAACCAAGCTATGTATCTATACCTAATTGGCTTTATCGAATAACAGCTGCCAAGAGGGTACTTTATACTAACATATTGACTGTGGCTAGCCTTGTCTGTGGACTAAAGATTGGTTCCTCCAAATAAGGCAAATGGTGGGTGGAGTTTGGAAATTAAAAAATAATTGCAGTAAAAAGGATTTTAATTTGTTTAAAAATGTTAAAGGGACACTGAACCCAATTTTTTTTCTTTCATGATTCAGATAGAGCATGCAATTTTAAGCAGCTTTCTAATTTACTCCTACTATCCATTTTCCTTCATTCTCTTGCTGTCTTTATTTGAAAAGCAAGAATGTAAGTTTAGAAATTGGCCCATTTTTGGTTCACAACCTGGGTTGTCCTTGCTGATTAGACAGCACCAATAAACAAGTGCTGTCCAGAGTTTTGAACCAAAAATTGGCTGGGTCCTTAGCTTAGATGTCTTCTTTTTCAAATAAAGATAGAAAGAGAATGAAGAAAAATTAATAGGAGTAAATTACAAAGTTGTTTAAAATTACATGCTCTATCTTAATCATGTTAGCAAAAGTTTGGGTTTAGTGTCCCTTTAAGGCTTGGCTGAGGTATTATTCTATAGCAACACAATAGCAATGTATTTATAATTATAAGGTGTTTACTGTCCTTTTAAGATGTCATCAGTAATCCAGGATTGCTTGTGGTGTTTTTATTTAGAAACAGTGGATACAGATTATTGTAAATTTAAAAACAGTACAACAGGATTTAGAAAGAGCTGCAGTTTTTCCAGTTTCTAGGGCACCGCAATAATGGTAAAAACCACTGTAGGTGCGTATAAGGACTTGGGCAGAATACACTGTATATTTATTGTTAATAAAAAAAAATTTGTCCACTTTGACTAATATTTCTTTATATACTGTTGCAACTAAAACTGTTTTTTGTTTCATTTTATTTTTTTCTAAACTCAATCAGCTCATCAAATGCTCAATTTTAAGCATCAAATTGACCCTGTTGCCTTATATATATATATATATATATGTATATATATATATATATATATATATATATATATAAAAAAAAATATATATATATATATATATATATAAATGTAATAAATGACAAAAGGTACTTATAACCCATAATTTTTTTATTTCATGATTCAGAGCAAACGGTTTAAAACAATTACCTTCTATTATCAAATTTGCATTCTTGGTATCCTTTCTTAAAGAAGCAGCAATGCATTACTGGAAGCTAGCTGAACACATCTTGTGAGCCAACAACTAGAGGCATATAGCTGAAGCCACCAGTTTTAGCAAGCTCCCAGTAGTGCATTGCTGCTCCTTGCTTTTCAACAAATTCTACAAAGGGACAAAGCAAATGAGATAACAGTAAATTGTAAAGTTGTTTAAAATTGCATGTTCTCTGTGAATCATAAAAGTTTAATTTTGACTTTACTGTCCCTTTGAACTATACATTGTTGTATATTATTATCTGATTAAATAGCAATTTTCTTTTACTTGAGAAATTAGAATGCTGTACATGCCTAGTAACCTTTATCTTTGTTCTCAATCACAGAGATCTGGTTGGATTGGCTGAAGGATGAAATCAAGGTTGGAGAGGAAGACGCCAGTCGAGATAAGGTGTATGAGCTATTTCAGCGAGCTGTCAAAGACTATATATGTAAGTGCTTAGAAAGGGTTACTGTTGTATAATAGAAAAACAAAGAAAAATTGAGAAAGTTATCATTTAGAAAATGTAACCTTAAAAATAATATCCGGTTATAGATCTTGTCAAATCAGAGCATTTTATGTGTTTTGTAACTTATGTTGTAGTTTTAGTTCTAGAACTGGTTTATTTTTCACAACGTTGTAATATCGTAGAAATTAAAACTATATAAAAATAATAAATAATAATAAAAAAATAACCCTATGAAATTGCTTAATTCCTTCAAGGTCCCGAAATTTGGCTGGAATATGCCCAGTATTCTATTGGTGGCATGGGGGAAAAGGATGGCATTGCCCAGATCCGTGCCATCTTTGAGAGGGCACTTACAGCTGTTGGACTTCATATGACCAAAGGATCAACTGTCTGGGATGCATACAGGGAATTTGAAAATGCAATACTTGGGACAATACAGGTACATATGTTTTTAATATTCAACAAAACATTTTTTATAGATGTACTTGGTGTATATTAGCACTTAGGCACTGAATTTCAGAATAACTGCATAGAACATTTAGGTATAAAGGTATGTCATCTTTACCCTCTCTAAATGGAGAAGAAAGAAAACAATTTTGCAAATGTAAATTGCAGACAAAATAGGCGTTATGATTAAATGTACATTTGCATTTTTATTATGCGTAATCATAGGAAATTAAATACCAGTTGGAGCTACACGAGCAGCCACATTGATAATGCTCCTTAATCCCTTAAAGGGATAGTTTACTCAAAAATGTTCTCCCCTTTAATTTGTTCTCAAGTGTCCACTTTACCTGCTGGAATGTATTAAATTGTTTAAGTATTTCCATTACCCTTATATTGGCATTTGAAATATTTAATTTAGTCTGTGGTATCCCCACCTATTCTGAAAGTTTTCGGCCTCAAGGCCAAGCTGTGTTAACACAGCCAGTAGAAGCAATTACACTCCTAGTGGGTTATAGAAGAGATAAGTAATAAAATGTTAATTTTCCATTGTTCTCTCCAAGTATTGATGATTGGTTTACGAACAGATATAAGATAAAGAAGCAGGTATATGTACACAATGTGATAAAGTAATGAGATCTGATTATACCTACAAGCTCAACCCATTTTATTAGGTTGTGGCTTCAAAACACAAAACCAACTAATTCATATACAGAAACCTTAAAGGGACATATAACAGGTTGAGATCTGTGCATATCCTAAAAAGGGCTATTTAATTAAAAATAGTTTGCATAAAAAATTGTTTAAAAATTGCTGGCAAGTATTTTAAAATAATTTTCAAAAATAAGCAAAATTAATTACATAGCTAAGCTGCCTGGAGAAGCCAACTCCACCCCCCCCTTATCAGTGTTTAGACACAGGAATTGTATTTCAACTGAGTTCACAGCTTCTGGGCATGCTCCAGCAGATAATCCCTGTGCATTTTTGCATTCTACCAAAATAACAATAGATATAGATACAGCCGTAGAAGAAAATGTGTGGGGGGAGTTAGAGCTTTACAATTCATAATCTAAAAAGAAAGGGTTAATAGTGAGGCACTGCAGTATAAATTTGCAGGTAAAGTAATTAAAGGACATAATATTATAATTTTTCTCTATCCCAACTTGTTTTATATCCCTTTTAAAAGCAAGTCTCATACATTTTATACTCTGCAGCTGTACATTAAGGGAAAAACTATTTTATAGTATACTGTCAGGAATACCAGGAATTTCAGAGATATACTTGCCTAAAGTATTGGAGAATATTTAGCATTTTTGCTATCACTCTGTTTTAACTCTGTTTAAACAGACAACCCAAGGTGTTGAACTATTTTTGATGCCACTATTTGGTACGAAAAAATTCGTTAATCTTTTGGCAAACTTTGAGTTCCTCATTGAAATCATGTACACATCGCTACAGCAGTCATAAGACAAATGGTTGTAAATAGCTTCTCACCCTTTTTTTTGGCAATTAGACAGCCACTAATTGCAGCTGTGCACCGCACTTCTGAAATTTATGGCAGTGAAGGGGTTAATTAGTTAGCTTTTAAGGTTAATTTTTGCTGTAGTGTAAATATTACCCTCCTATCCCCTGATACCTCCAACCCCGCCACCATCATAGGCACTGGCAGTCTACCAGTATGCAGTTTAGGGCTTTTTTTTTTAAATATATTTCTTTCTGTAGTGTAGGGTCTCTGATTCCTCCCTCTGCTAACCACCATGTTTGATACTTATTTGTTGTAGGGGGGGGTTGTGTTTTTAAAAAAAAAAAAAAAAATGTTTTATTTGTTTTAACATGTATTGTAGCTGCCTTGCCCCCCCCCCCCAGCAATTAATATACGGTCCCCACTTCAGCTTATATAGTGTATGGCCCCTCCCCCTTCTTGCTGGGTCAAACACCCGCCTTCCCTCCTACCGCTCCCACTCTCTACCAACAAACAATTGTTACAGAGAGTGACATAGAGTTTTAAGTGCTATCCTTATATGCTCTACAGATATAGTTTTCTATGGTGCAGAATCATAACAAGCTAACAAGTTATTGAGCTGCTTGTTCATTCTTGAGAGTACGCTTCTCTCTGTGTGTATTATGCCTCCCTAAGGGTAAAAAAGCAGCCATACTCCTTGCTCAGTGTGCTTAGAGGAATATGACTGCACCTCAAGGACTAGGCCCAAACTATCGTCTGGGGTTGCTGTGTTTCTTGTTCAGAGAAGAATTGCCTGGTATTTCGGCACTGGATTGACATTATTAGACAGGATCAGACTGATACACTACAGGAAAGTTCTACTCTGTGAAAAGCATTACTGGACTAAAAAAAGCTGCATCCAGGTGGTAAATCGCAATAGAACAAGCTAGCAAGTTATTGAGCTGGTTGTTTGTTCCTGAGAGTGTTCTTCCATGTGTATTACTTAAAGGTTACTTTAGTCATGCATTTTGAGACATGATAAGATGTAATATAAGCATAACAAATAATACAAATTAACTACATTTTACACCAATTATCTTTTATGATTGACACACCACAACTTCAAGCTGCATGGTTCTTTAGAAGCTGTAAGATTTCATCACTTATTCTCGCGGATATGTTGTGGGAACGTATGTTGGCAGTAGTCAACTTGACAGGTGTCAGTTTTCTTAAAACATTGTTCATGTCCACAGCAGATATATTGAAGGATGTTATTGGTCCAGGTTTTACAAAAACATCACAGTTTTACTCACTGATGTCCTCAATCAAGCCTAACCACCACTGGTTATTATAGAGACATTATTCCTTAGGATCATGGGGACAGATTTTATCTCTGCATGTCCTTCAAACTTTTGCAATGCATTGTAAAGAAGAAACTGAGAGCACTCTGATACTGCCTCTTAACGGTACATTTTTCCTGTACCTGTAATTCTCTCAGTTTTTAAACTTGTCCTTGAGTTTCAGTTGATGAAATTCAGTTGCTTGCTTTTGGCATAGATGTATGTAACTCTCTTTAATCTTCTCATTGCAAAAGAGAAACATAACTTCAGGGGTGAGGATTTAACCCTCTGTTGTTCTCTGCAAACTGGCTTTTGTTATTTCCCCGCTTAGTTTGATAATAATAATAATAATAATAGTTGTTCCTCCAACCCATCACATACATTTTTGCCATGGGACATTGCAAAGACATTCCATTTGGCTTTTATACCAAAGTCCTCATGGTTGAACGGATTGGTAAAATTCTTCTTCTTTTTTTTATTTTGGCTTGCAGATCCATCGGAAAAATAGATAATTATTCCTGTCTTGGGAAGGATCCCCTGTACCTTCACTAGTGTTCTACTTAGTTTCACCAATTGTTCTGAGAAATTGAATTCCTTGCTGATTTTGTTCCTGGACCATGGGTTTGGTAATAGACTGAGAATTTTAACTTTGTCTTCTTTGTTTGCTACTGCACACTTTTCTTTAAGAGCCTCAATTAATCTGTCATATTTTTCTGTTGACAGCTGTACGCCACTTTGGTGACTGACATCTCTATTTGTCCTTTGTCATTCCTTTTGCGCATGCTTTTAAGGATTTCAGAATAAAAGTGAATTTTTATTATTGGAGTTTTCCTCACGTGGATTGATTAAGAAATTTGGTTCTGTTATACTCTGCTGGAATCGTCTCATTAAATGATTCTTACAGATTTATTTTCAAAGTTTCAGAAATCCTTCCTACTCTAGCTCTCAAAGCACTTTCTTTTATCTGCACTTATCTTCCTAATCTTGGATGCAGGGGATACTCCAAGAGCAGCACAAGCTGATTCAACCTTCTGAAGAGAATCTTTGGGTAATACATAATTCTCTTTCTGCTCCATAAGTTTCATTTTCAAGCACAAACATTTTTTTTAGTAGTAGGTGGGACACAGTGACCTACCAGGGACACATTTTAGAGGATAGTTCTTTTCCTTTGATATGTGCTGTAATTACATTTCTAATAGTCCTTTTGTAATAGGGTGATATTCCAAGGGATTACAACAACTATTACCAAGTAGGTGATGATATTTCAATAGAAATTTGTTTTCATGGTACTTTACAAACTGATGCAACATTACATCCTACACTTGAACACAGTAACTCCTTTTTTCCTGAGCTGTAGTCACTTACTGCTTTTATACAGGAGAAACATCTAACTCACATGAATGCCGCCAACACAACAAGCTTTGTCTATACACTTGCAGGTTTGGGCATGGCCAGACATGCAGAGACAAGTCTTGCTGCTCCAATGTTATGTTTGTGCCTTTACAAACATGATAGATCATGCTTCACTGTTGCCAATATCAAATGTAGTCAAATTTTAGAGCTTATTAACAAGATTAAGCTATTGCATGTCAATCATAAATATAATTAGTGTAAAATGCTGTTCATTTTTATCATTTCTTATGCTTATATTACGTCTTGTCATTTAAAAAATCGCATGAATAAAGTAGGCTTTTCCCCAGATTTATACTAACCCTAGTTCTGTAACCAGTGGAATATCAAACTGAGTTTTTTTTATAGCAGAATGCTACCATAGAGGAGTTAGATTTGTAAAAAAAATCAGGTTCCTATCTAGTCCCTTACCAGAGATAACCTGAAGATGAGGGGAAATGTTACAAAAATGGCACTTTTTGCCCCATAAAAAAGAGACTCCTTAAACCTAAAGTAGTCTGCATGCACACTATACTTACCTAGGTACTCTCTAAAAAAAATTTGGACTGAGACTCAAACTCTCACCATTTATAAATTGACCCTAAAAGTGAAACTTTCAGTGACTTAAATCATTACATTAGGACTTAAAGGGACAGTATACACTCATCTTCATATAACTGCATGTAATAGACACTATTATAAAAAATAAGACGCACAGATACCGATATAGAAATCCAATATAAAACTGTTTAACCCCTTAACGACCGAGGACGTGCAGGGTACGTCCTCAAAAAAAAAAAAGGCAGTTAACGCTTGAGGACGTACCCTGCACGTCCTCGGTGTGGAAAGCAGCTGGAAGCGATCCCGCTCGCTTCCAGCTGCTTTCCGGTTATTGCAGTGATGCCTCGATATGGAGGAATCCTGCAATAACCTTTTTAAGCCATCCGGTGCAGAGAGAGACACTCTGTGGCCCTCTCTGCACCGGAAATCGGTGGCTCACTGCGTTGGTGGGTGGGAGCCGGACCGGGAGGCGGGTGGCTGCTGATGTGGAGGGGGGGCGGGATCGTGGGCGGGGATGGCCGGGGGCGCGCGCGTGCACGGGGAGGGAGCGGGTGGGAACCGCTACGCTACAGAAAATCCAATAATAAAAAATGTTAACAAACGTTAAAAATGGCTAAAAAGTAAAAAAAAAAAAAAACGATCAGCAAGGTGGTGGGGGTATGTCTGTGTGGGGGGGGAAGCTACACTACAGAAAAAAACCAAACAAACAAAAGGGAAGGGTTAGAGAGCGGTTTTGGGGAGGATCAGGGAGGTTGGGGGCTAAGGGGGGATCCTACACAGTAGCATATGTAAATATGTTATAATTTTTTTTTTTTTTTTTTTAAAAACCCTTTTATTTTAGTACTGGCAGACTTTCTGCCAGTACTTAAGATGGCGGGGACAATTGTGGGGTGGGGGAGGGAAGGGAGCTGTTTGGGAGGGATCAGGGGGTGGGATGTGTCAGGTGGGAGGCTGATCTCTACACTAAAGCTAAAATTAACCCTGCAAGCTCCCTACAAACTCCCTAATTAACCCCTTCACTGCTAGCCATAATACACGTGTGAGGCGCAGCAGGATTTAGCGGCCTTCTAATTACCAGAAAGCAACGCCAAAGTCATATATGTCTGATATTTCTGAACAAAGGGGATCCCAGACAAGTATTTACAACCATTTGTGCCATAATTGCACAAGCTGTTTGTAAATTATTTCAGTGAGAAACCTAAAATTGTGAAAAATTTAACTTTTTTTTTCAATTTGATCGCATTTGGCAGTGAAATGGTGGCATGAAATATACCAAAATGTGCCTAGATCAATACTTGGGGTTGTCTACTACACTACACTAAAGCTAAAATTAACCCTACAAGCTCCCTAAAAGCTCCCTAATTAACCCCTTAACTGCTGGGCATAATACACTTGTGGTGCGCAGTGGCATTTAGCGGCCTTCTAATTACCAAAAAGCAACGCCAAAGCCATATATGTCTGCTATTTCTGAACAAAGGGGATCCCAGAGAAGAATTTACAACCATTTATGCCATAATTGCACAAGTTGTTTGTAAATAATTTCAGTGAGAAACCGAAAGTTTGTGAAAAAATTTGTGAAAAAGTGAACGATTTTTTGTATTTGATCGCATTTGGCGGTGAAATGGTGGTATGAAATATACCAAAATTGGCCTAGATCAATACTTTGGGATGTCTACTAAAAAAAAATATATACATGTCAAGGGATATTCAGGGATTCCTGAAAGATATCAGTGTTCCAATGTAACTAGCGCTGATTTTGAAAAAAAGTGGTTTGGAAATAGCAAAGTGCTACTTGTATTTATGACCATATAACTTGCAAAAAAAGCAAAGAACATGTAAACATTTGGTATTTCTAAACTCAGGACAAAATTTAGAAACTATTTATCATGGGTGTTTTTTGGTGGTTGTAGATATGTAACAGATTTTGGGGGTCAAAGTTAGAAAAAGTGTGTTTTTTTTCCATTTTTCCTCATATTTTATAAAAATTTTTTATAGTAAATTATAAGATATGATGAAAATAATGGTATCTTTAGAAAGTCCATTTAGTGGCGAGAAAAACGGTATATAATATGTGTGGGTACAGTAAATGAGTAAGAAGAAAATTACAGCTAAACACAAACACCGCAAAAATGTAAAAATAGCCTTGGTCCCAAACGGACAGAAAATGGAAAAGTGCTGTGGTCATTAAGGGGTTAAAAACTTACTTAGAGGCTCTCAGTTTAGCTCTGTTGAAAAGGCAGTTGGAAAGCCCACTGCAAGTGGGAAATAAGACACTTCCCCATCGCTCTTCTTTTGCATATGAAAAGACCCTTTACACAAACAGGAGCAAGCTGGAGAAGGTAGCTGACGGTATTCTCATAAAACTTTGGGGCTTGGTTAGGAGTCTGAAAATCAGAGCAATATTATTTAAAAATAAGCAAAACTATACATTTTTCAAAAGAAAAAACTTTATGGGCTATTTAAATAGATTATCTACAAAACATTTATGCAAAGAAAAAATGAGTGTATAATGTCCCTTTAAGTTCTGAGTCTAAGGATCAAGAATGTGCAGCATTTTTATATATGTAAATGTACCTTGTAATATGATCTAGAGATCAGTTTTTGTTCCAATGAGCTAGGACCATCCTGAGTTGAGATAGTGAGGTTTCCATAAACATCTGTATAACCAAATGTTGTAGCACCATGACACAAATGGTTTATCCAAGTAAAATAAAAATTAAAAAAAATGGTGGTTTTGCAATACCAACACATGGAGGTAAACATTTAAAATGAAATTAGGAGATGGATTGACCCGTACATAAAGATACATTTATTATCCTTTTATCAACCGTTTTATTATTATTATTATTATTTATTATTATCGGTTATTTGTAGAGCGCCAACAGATTCCGCAGCGCTGTAAACAGAGGGTAGTACAACAAAACAATTAAAGGGATCAGATGGGTAGAGGGCCCTGCCAAGAGTTGCACTGTTGTAATTAGCTCTTAAGAAGGTGATCTACAAACAGCTGGACTTAAGGGGGTTCAGGGGATAGCAATGGAGGAGTGGAACTGGTATAAAGTAAAGTTAGCATAGATTGTATGCATCCCTGAACAGTAGAGTCTTTAGGGAGCGCCTGAGGCTTTCAAAACTAGGGGAGAGTCTTGTGGGACGAGGCAGAGAGTTCCACAAGAGGGGAGCCAGTCTGGAGAAGTCCGGTAAACGGGAGTGCGATGAGGTAACCAGAGAGGAGGAGAGTAGGAGGTCATGAGCAGAGCGATGGGGACGGGAGGGAGAGTATCTGGAGACAAGGTCTGAGATATAGGGGGGAGCAGTGCAGTTGAGGGCTTTGTATGTCAGAGTGAGAATTTTGTGTTTGATCCTAGAGGCAAGAGGAAGCCAGTGAAGGGATTGGCAGAGAGGAGCAGCAGATGAAGAGCGGCGTGTAAGGAAGATGGGTCTGGCAGAGGCATTCATTATGGATTGTAAAGGAGCTAGGCGGCAGGTGGGGAGACCAGAGAGGACAGAGTTGCAGTAATCAAGGCGGGAAAGAATGAGAGAGTGGATTAAAATCTTAGTTGTGTCTTGTGTAAGGAAGTGTCTAATTTTGGAGATGTTTTTAAGGTGGAAGCGGCATGCTTTAGCCAAGGACTGAATGTGAGGAGTGAAGGAAAGATCTGAGTCAAATGTGACCCCGAGACATCGGGCATGTGGGGTAGGGGTAATGATGGAGTTGTCGACAGTTATTGAGATATTGGGGGTGGAGATTTTGGAAGAAGGGGGGGAAAATGAGGAGCTCAGTTTTGGAGAGATTTAGCTTGAGGTAGTGAGAGGACATCCAGGAAGAGATGTGAGAAAGACAATTAGTGACACGGGTTAGTAACGAAGGAGATAGGTCTGGTGCAGAGAAGTAGATTTGGGTGTCATCGGCATACAAATGATATTGGAAACTGTGGGACTTAATTAGGGAACCTAGTGATGACGTATAGATTGAGAAGAGAAGGGGACTGAGGACAGAGCCTTGCGGTACTGCGACAGAAAGTGGTGATGGGGCAGAGGTGGCCCCAGAGAAGGCTACACTGAAGGTACGGTTTGATAAGTAGGAAGAGAGCCACGAAAGGGCTTTGTCACAGATGCCGAAGGATTTGGAGGGTTTGGAGCAAAAGAGGGTGGTCGACAGTGTCAAAGGCTGCGAACAGATCAAGGAGGATAAGCAGAGAGAAGTGGCCTTTTGATTTTGCTGTAAGTAGGTCGTTGGTGACCTTAACAATAGCTGTCTCTGTGGAGTGATAGGGACAAAATCCAGATTGCAGCGGGTCAAGAAGGGAGTTTAACGTAAGGAAATGGGATAGGCGTGCATATACTAGTTTTTTGAGAAGCTTTGAAGCAAGAGGGAGGAGGGAAATAGGGCGGTAGTTGGATGGGGAGGTAGGATCAAGGGAAGGTTTTTTGAGGATAGGTGTGACCAGTGCATGTTTCATCGATGAGGGAAATGTACCAGTGCTGAGGGAGAGGTTGAAAATGTGTGTTAGTATAGGGGTAAGGGTAGCAGAGAGGGAGGGGAGAAGCTGTGAGGGGATAGGGTCAAGGGGACAGGTAGTGAGGTGAGAGCGCAGTATAAGTAATTCCCCCTCAGTAACAGGGGAGAATGAACTAAGTTTCAGGTTATGAGGGTTGTAGTTGAGTGAGAGCATTTGAGGGGGGAGAGAATGGAATTATGTTGAGAGCTGATTTCATGTCTGATGGAGTCAATTTTGTTAATGAAGTGACTGGCAAAGTCTTGAGCTGACAGAGAAGTTGTATTAGGAAGTGGGGGAGGGCGGAGGTATTGAAAGTGGAGAACAGACGTTTTGGGTTGGAAGAAAGATTAGAGATAAGAGTAGAGAAGTAGTGTTGCTTGTGGAGATTAAGGGCAGAATAGTAGGAGTTCAAGATGAATTTGTAATGAAGAAAATCAGCTGAACTCTGTTTATAATTTTTTTGCAGAATTTCTAGTGTTGTAAACCAGGAAACATTCTTCAGAACTAATTAGTCTTTTTAACTGAGGGCAGTACAGTTACTCAGTTGCTAAATATTAGTTTACAAGAGTTTATTTCAGGTCAGTTGTTTGATTTATGTGTTCTGATACCATTTCCTCCTTTTTTTTTATTCTTTTTTTTCCTCTCTCTCCTTTCTTAGCCAAAGCCTGGCAGCATCCCCACAGCAGAGCAGCAGCAGATGTTTAACTCCCAGCTTGAGAGAATTCACACACTCTTCAAACGACAGCTAGGTGTACCACTCTTGGGTAAGGCATAGGTACAGCATGCCATTTGCATAGCCCTATAGCATCACTTAATTAAATAAGAAAATCTCTCTCTCTCTCTCTCTCTTCTCTCTTTCTCTTCTCTCTTTCTCTTCTCTCTTTCACTTCTCTCTTTCTCTTCTCTCTTTCTCTTCTCTCTTTCTCTCTCTCTTTCTCTACTCTCTCTCTCTTCTCTCTCTTCTCTCTCTCTTCTCTCTCTCTTCTCTTCTCTCTCTTCTCTCTCTCTCTACATTTCTTCTATGACATTTATTTTGATAGATATGGAGACTACTTATGCAGAGTATGAGGAGTGGTCAGATGATCCCATTCCAGACTCAGTCACACAGAACTTTAGGAAGGCACTGCAGCAGATGGGAAAGTACAAACCCTATGAAGAATCTCTGGTGAGTTCCATAAAGTCATGTGTGTAATCTCTTAGTTGTTTTGTTTAATTAGGGCCTCCAGAAGAAAATTACCCCAAAGGTTTCTCTTTGTGGGAAGTGATAGTACAAGAAAGCAACAGCAATCGTGGAGTCATATGTAGCATGCTCAGAAGTAATTGCTTGGTTCTAGATAGGAGTTGTGGATTAATCTTTGACTGTGAAGAGAGTAATTCAGGTTCATTCTGAGGGTTTAGGGCATTATTTCCCTCATACTTTCTTGGATTGTAACACCCTTTAATTAATTAATTAATAATTATATATATATATATATATATATATAAATTGAATATTTAACTAATTGTACTTTTTTGTAAACTGTTTGAACAGTTACTTAAATAGTATATAGCAATACTATCACATATCACCTTCGGCATTCATTTTAGGATTCCACAGAGTTTATTTCCTTCTTAATATGAGTAGAGTCCACGGCTTCATTCCTTACTTGTGGGAAATACAGAACCTGGCCACCAGGAGGAGGCAAAGACACCCCAGCCAAAGGCTTAAATACCTCCCCGCTTCCCTCATCCCCCAGTCATTCTTTGCCTTTCATCACAGGAGGTTGGCAGAGAAGTGTCAGAAGATTTCGGAGTAGTTCCTGGAGGGTAATACTCTTTGAGATGGGACTGGAGTTTTAAGTAATCTTGTTAGCCTCTCAGTGAGAGCATTGACGAAACTTAGAGGGCTGACGCTGGGAGATTGCAGATTGTTCCCCAAGGGTTCTAACGTTATCTGTGGTGAAACTTATGACTGGACAGGGGAGTGTGTTTTATTGGAGGGGCACATTGGCGGTTCTCTTTATTATGGTTTATGTGGTTAAACCGTCATTTTTTTTTCTTCCCATGCGGTTTCCTTGCTGGGGAATTGATTTACGCCCACGATGGGCGGGGCCTAGCTTCGCTCCGCTGTGGCCTAAGTCAGTTTGTGTATGCAACTTCACAAACAGACTTGGGAGCGCTGCTCACGTAGTATTCAGTGTCTTGTTGGGGCAGGTAGGCGCCACATCAGAGCTGTGGCGAGGTGCAAGTACCAAAAGTTTGTTAAACCCTTATGCATAGCTGAACTGGGCAAACAGAGTAATATTTACTAAAGGTTTTATAGTGCTCCCTTTTGTTGCATAGTTTTGTTGTGGAGCAGAAAAATTATTGCGGTTTTATTTTTTAAAGACACAGTAGGCTTGTTTTATTTAAAAAAATTTCTGTAAGTTTTGGCCTTCAAAATTAATTTTAATTCAGTAAAAGACGATCAATATTGCTATTGCTGGTTTGTTTGTCATTGCTGAACTTCGGGAAAGTACCTGTTCTATATGTTTAGATGCCAATGTGGAACCCCCTATTACTTTTTGTCCCTCATGTACTGAGAGGGCTTTACAATGTAAAGAACAAATTTTCTTTAATGCAAGTATGTCTAAGGATGCTTCTCAGACTGATGAGACTCAGGGTATGCCGCAACTTTCTCCCCAAGCGTCACAACCTTTAATGCCCACCCAAGCGACGCCGTGTTCCTCAACCGCGTCCACTTCATTCACTCTGCAGGATATGGCTGCAGTTATGTCATCCACTCTTACAGAAGTCTTATCTAAGTTGCCAATGTTACAAGGCAAACGCAGCAGGTCAGAGGCCCATGTGGTCTCTGAGACTTCTGATGCTTTAATGGCTATCTCTGATATACCTTCCCAGGGCTCTGAATTGGGGGGTAGGGAGGCACTGTCTGAGGGGGAACTGTCTGACTCAGGAAGTGCATTACCCCCGACAGATTTGGACGTCATGTCCTTCTGATTTAAGCTTGAACACCTCCGGCTTTTACTGCGAGAGGTTTTGGTGACTCTGGACGACTGTGACTCTATTGTGGTCACACCAGAGAAATTGAGTAAAATGGACAAATACTTAGAGGTCCCTTCTTATTCCGATGTTTTCTTTCATGTAATTAGCAAAAGTCCATGAGCTAGTGACGTATGGGATATACATTCCTACCAGGAGGGGCAAAGTTTCCCAAACCTCAAAATGCCTATAAATACACCCCTCACCACACCCACAAATCAGTTTTACAAACTTTGGTGGTGAAGTAAGTTTGTGCTAGATTCTACGTTGATATGCGCTCCGCAGCAGGTTGGAGCCCGGTTTTCCTCTCAGCGTGCAGTGAATGTCAGAGGGATGTGAGGAGAGTATTGCCTATTTGAATTCAATGATCTCCTTCTACGGGGTCTATTTCATAGGTTCTCTGTTATCGGTCGTAGAGATTCATCTCTTACCTCCCTTTTCAGATCGACGATATACTCTTATATATACCATTACCTCTACTGATTCTCGTTTCAGTACTGGTTTGGCTTTCTACTACATGTAGATGATTGTCCTGGGGTAAGTAAGTCTTATTTTCTGTGACACTCTAAGCTATCGTTGGGCACTTTTATATAAAGTTCTAAATATATGTATTCAAACATTTATTTGCCTTGACTCAGGATGTTCAACGTTCCTTATTTCAGACAGTCAGTTTCATATTTGGGATAATGCATATGAATAAATCAATTTTTTTCTTACCTTAAAATTTGACTTTTTTCCCTGTGGGCTGTTAGGCTCGCGGGGGCTGAAAATGCTTCATTTTATTGCGTCATTCTTGGCGCGGACTTTTTTGGCGCAAAAAATCTTTTCTGTTTCCGGCATCATACGTGTCGCCGGAAGTTGCGTCATTTTTGACGTTTTTTGCGCCAAAAGTGTCGGCGTTCCGGATGCGGCGTCATTTTTGGCTCCAAAAGCATTTAGGCGCCAAATAATGTGGGCGTCTTTTTTGGCGCTAAAAAATATGGGCGTCACTATTGTCTCCACATTATTTAAGTCTCATTTACTTATTGCTTCTGGTTGCTAGAAGCTTGTTCACTGGCATTTTTTCCCATTCCTGAAACTGTCATTTAAGGAATTTGATCAATTTTGCTTTATATGTTGTTTTTTCTATTACATATTGCAAGATGTCCCAGATTGACACTGAGTCAGAAGATACTTCTGGAAAAACGCTGCCTGGTGCTGGATCTACCAAAGTTAAGTGTATCTGCTGTAAACTTGTGGTATCTATTCCTCCAGCTGTTGTTTGTAATGAATGTCATGACAAACTTGTTAATGCAGATAATATTTCCTTTAGTAATGTTACATTACCTGTTGCTGTTCCATCAACATCTAATACTCAGAGTGTTCCTGTTAACATTAGAGATTTTGTTTCTAAATCCATTAAGAAGGCTATGTCTGTTATTCCTCCTTCTAGTAAACGTAAAAGGTCTTTTAAAACTTCTCATTTTTCAGATGAATTTTTAAATGAACATCATCATTCTGATTCTGATAATGGTTCCTCTGGTTCAGAGGATTCTGTCTCAGAGGTTGATACTGATAAATCTTCATATTTATTCAAAATGGAATTTATTCGTTCTTTACTTAAAGAAGTCTTAATTGTATTAGAAATAGAGGATTCTGGTCCTCTTGATACTAAATCTAAACGTTTAAATAAGGTTTTTAAATCTCCTGTAGTTATTCCAGAAGTTTTTCCTGTCCCTGATGCTATTTCTGAAGTAATCTCCAGGGAATGGAATAATTTGGGTAATTCATTTACTCCTTCTAAACGTTTTAAGCAATTATATCCTGTGCCATCTGACAGATTAGAATTTTGGGACAAAATCCCGAAAGTTGATGGGGCTGTCTCTACTCTTGCTAAACGTACTACTATTCCTACGGCAGATAGTACTTCCTTTAAGGATCCTTTAGATAGGAAGATTGAATCATTTCTAAGAAAAGCTTACTTATGTTCAGGTAATCTTCTTAGACCTGCTATATCTTTAGCGGATGTTGCTGCAGCTTCAACTTTTTGGTTAGAAGCTTTAGCGCAACAAGTAACAGATCATAATTCTCATAGCATTGTTAATCTTCTTCAACATGCTAATAATTTTATTTGTGATGCCATCTTTGATATCATTAGGGTTGATGTCAGGTATATGTCTCTAGCTATTTTAGCTAGAAGAGCTTTATGGCTTAAAACTTGGAATGCTGATATTTCTTCTAAGTCAACTTTGCTTTCCCTTTCTTTCCAGGGTAATAAATTATTTGGTTCTCAGTTGGATTCTATTATCTCAACTGTTACTGGAGGGAAAGGAACTTTTTTACCACAGGATAAAAAAATCTAAAGGTAAATTTAGGTCTAATAATCGTTTTCGTTCCTTTCGTCACAATAAGGAACAAAAGCCTGATCCTTCACCTACAGGAGCGGTATCAGTTTGGAAACCATCTCCAGTCTGGAATAAATCCAAGCCTTTTAGAAAACCAAAGCCAGCTCCCAAGTCCACATGAAGGTGCGGCCCTCATTCCAGCCCAGCTGGTAGGGGGCAGATTACGATTTTTCAAAGAAATTTGGATCAATTCAATTCACAATCTTTGGATTCAAAACATTGTTTCAGAAGGGTACAGAATTGGCTTCAAGATAAGGCCTCCTGCAAAGAGATTTTTTCTTTCCCGTGTCCCAGTAAATCCAGCGAAGGCTCAAGCATTTCTGAAATGTGTTTCAGATCTAGAGTTGGCTGGAGTAATTATGCCAGTTCCAGTTCTGGAACAGGGGCTGGGGTTTTATTCAAATCTCTTCATTGTACCAAAGAAGGAGAATTCCTTCAGACCAGTTCTGGATCTAAAAATATTGAATTGTTATGTAAGGATACCAACATTCAAAATGGTAACTATAAGGACTATCCTGCCTTTTGTTCAGCAAGGGCATTATATGTCCACAATAGATTTACAGGATGCATATCTGCATATTCCGATTCATCCAGATCACTATCAGTTTCTGAGATTCTCTTTCCTAGACAAGCATTACCAGTTTGTGGCTCTGCCGTTTGGCCTAGCAACAGCTCCAAGAATTTTTACAAAGGTTCTCGGTGCCCTTCTGTCTGTAATCAGAGAACAGGGTATTGTGGTATTTCCTTATTTGGACGATATCTTGGTACTTGCTCAGTCTTCACATTTAGCAGAATCTCATACGAATCGACTTGTGTTGTTTCTTCAAGATCATGGTTGGAGGATCAATTTACCGAAAAGTTCATTGATTCCTCAGACAAGGGTAACCTTTTTAGGTTTCCAGATAGATTCAGCGTCCATGACTCTGTCTCTGACAGACAAGAGACGTCTAAAATTGATCTCAGCTTGTCGAAACCTTCAATCACAATCATTCCCTTCGGTAGCCTTATGCATGGAAATTCTAGGTCTTATGACTGCTGCATCGGACGCGATCCCCTTTGCTCGTTTTCACATGCGACCTCTTCAGCTCTGTATGCTGAACCAGTGGTGCAGGGATTACACAAAGATATCTCAATTAATATCTTTAAAACCGATTGTTTGACACTCTCTGACGTGGTGGACAGATCACCATCGTTTAGTTCAGGGGGCTTCTTTTGTTCTTCCGACCTGGACTGTAATTTCAACAGATGCAAGTCTGACAGGTTGGGGAGCTGTTTGGGGGTCTCTGATAGCACAAGGGGTTTGGGAATCTCAGGAGGTGAGATTACCAATCAATATTTTGGAACTCTGTGCAATTTTCAGAGCTCTTCAGTCATGGCCTCTTCTAAAGAGAGAATCGTTCATTTGTTTTCAGACAGACAATGTCACAACTGTGGCATACATCAATCATCAAGGAGGGACTCACAGTCCTCTGGCTATGAAAGAAGTATCTCGGATACTGGTTTGGGCGGAATCCAGCTCCTGTCTAGTTTCTGCGGTTCATATCCCAGGTATAGACAATTGGGAAGCGGATTATCTCAGTCGCCAAACGTTACATCCGGGCGAATGGTCTCTTCACCCAGAGGTATTTCTTCAGATTGTTCAAATGTGGGGACTTCCAGAAATAGATCTGATGGCTTCTCATCTAAACAAGAAACTTCCCAGGTATCTGTCCAGATCCAGGGATCCTCAAGCGGAAGCAGTGGATGCATTGTCACTTCCTTGGAAGTATCATCCTGCCTATATCTTTCCGCCTCTAGTTCTTCTTCCAAGAGTAATCTCCAAGATTCTGAAGGAATGCTCGTTTGTTCTGCTGGTGGCTCCAGCATGGCCTCACAGGTTTTGGTATGCGGATCTTGTCCGGATGGCCTCTTGCCAACCGTGGACTCTTCCGTTAAGACCAGACCTTCTGTCGCAAGGTCCTTTTTTCCATCAGGATCTCAAATCCTTAAATTTAAAGGTATGGAGATTGAACGCTTGATTCTTAGTCAAAGAGGTTTCTCTGACTCTGTGATTAATACTATGTTACAGGCTCGTAAATCTGTATCTAGGAAGATATATTATAGAGCCTGGAAGACTTACATTTCTTGGTGTCTTTCTCATCATTTTTCCTGGCATTCTTTTAGAATTCCGAGAATTTTACAGTTTCTTCAGGATGGTTTGGATAAAGGTTTGTCTGCACGTTCCTTAAAAGGACAAATCTCTGCTCTTTCTGTTCTTTTTCACAGAAAGATTGCTAATCTTCCTGATATTCATTGTTTTGTACAAGCTTTGGTTCGTATAAAACCTGTCATTAAGTCAATTTCTCCTCCTTGGAGTTTGAATTTGGTTCTGGGGGCTCTTCAAGCTCCTCCGTTTGAACCTATGCATTCATTGGACATTAAACTACTTTCTTGGAAAGTTTTGTTTCTTTTGGCCATCTCTTCTGCTAGAAGAGTTTCTGAATTATCTGCTCTTTCTTGTGAGTCTCCTTTTCTGATTTTTCATCAGGATAAGGCGGTGTTGCGAACTTCTTTTAAATTTTTACCTAAGGTTGTGAATTCTAACAACATTAGTAGAGAAATTGTGGTTCCTTCATTATGTCCTAATCCTAAGAATTCTAAGGAGAGATCATTGCATTCTTTAGATGTAGTTAGAGCTTTGAAATATTATGTTGAAGCTACTAAGAATTTCCGAAAGACTTCTAGTCTATTTGTTATCTTTTCTGGTTCTAGGAAAGGTCAGAAGGCCTCTGCCATTTCTTTGGCATCTTGGTTTAAATCATTAAATTCATCATGCTTATGTCGAGTCCGGTAAAACTTCGCCTCAAAGGATTACAGCTCATTCTACTAGGTCAGTTTCTACTTCCTGGGCGTTTAGGAATGAAGCTTCGGTTGTTCAGATTTGCAAAGCAGCAACTTGGTCTTCTTTGCATACTTTTACTAAATTCTACCATTTTGATGTGTTTTCTTCTGATTCTTCTGCTTATAATTTCAGTTTTTTTCATTATAAGATTTAAACTTTATTTTGGGTGTGGATTATTTTCAGCGGAATTGGCTGTCTTTATTTTATCCCTCCCTCTCTAGTGACTCTTGCGTGGAAGATCCACATCTTGGGTAGTCATTATCCCATACGTCACTAGCTTATGGACTCTTGCTAATTACATGAAAGAAAACATAATTTATGTAAGAACTTACCTGATAAATTCATTTCTTTCATATTAGCAAGAGTCCATGAGGCCCACCCTTTTTGTGGTGGTTATGATTTTTTTGTATAAAGCACAATTATTCCAATTCCTTATTTTTTATGCTTTCGCACTTTTGTCCTATCACCCCACTTCTTGGCTATGCGTTAAACTGATTTGTGGGTGTGGTGAGGGGTGTATTTATAGGCATTTTGAGGTTTGGGAAACTTTGCCCCTCCTGGTAGGAATGTATATCCCATACGTCACTAGCTCATGGACTCTTGCTAATATGAAAGAAATGAATTTATCAGGTAAGTTCTTACATAAATTATGTTTTTCCGGTTCCTAAGAGAATCTCAGAGATTATTGCTTGGGAATGGGAAAGACCGAGTATCCCGTTCTCCCCTTCCCCTATTTTTAAGAAAATGTACCCTATTGCTGACACTGTTCGGGACTCTTGGCAGACGGTCCCTAAGGTGGAGGGAGCTATTTCTAGCCTGGCGAAGCGTACGACTATCCCTATCGAGGACAGTTGTGCTTTTAAAGACCCCATGGATAAGAAGTTGGAGGCTCTTCTCAAAAAACTCTATATTCATCAGGGGTTTTTATTGCAACAGGCGGCCTGCATTGTAACAGTCACGACTGCGGCTGCTTTTTGGTTTGACGCTCTAGAAGAGTCTCTTAGAACTGAGACCTCTTTAGAGGAAATACAAGACAGAATTAAGGCACTGAAGCTGGCTAATTCCTATATTACGGATGCTTCCTTTCAGATAACCAAATTAGCTGCTAAGAGTTCGGGATTCTCCATCTTAGCACAAAGAGCTTTATGGTAAAAAATCTTGGTCTGCGGATGTGTCCTCTAAATCTAAGCTTTTGGCTATTCCTCTCAAGGAAAGACCCTATTCGGGCCTGATTTGAAATAAATCATTTCTGACATTACCGGAGCTAAGGGTCATCTCCTCCTTCAGGACTAAACATCTAAACAAAGACAACAGAGTAATTTTTGTTCCTTTCGTAATTTCAAAGGAATCCCCCCTTCCGCTAAACAGGAAGGGAATTATTCACAAGCCAAGCCCACCTGGAGACCCAACCAGGCTTGGAACAAGGGTAAACATCCCAAGAACAATGGAGGAAGTGTGGTTGCGCCTATAACTGCTCCCCCTTCGGGACAGACAGAAATGTCTAAAAGTGGAATAAACAATTTTAACTAAACTAAAAACTCAAAAGATGAAATTGAGAAGTTTTGTTTTTAGTTTAGTTAAAATTGTTTATTCCACTTTTAGACATTTCTGTCTGTCCCGAAGGGGGAGCAGTTATAGGCGCAACCACACTTCCTCCATTGTTCACTTTGTCTTATTATCAATTTTTTAGGTTTTATTGATGTAGTTTGGTTGTCTAGTGGATTAAACTGAGATACACTATTAGCAATTTCTTATATCCATTTTCTCTAAACGGCCCAAGAAGCCCGCTGCTGCTCCCAAGACAGCATGAAGGGGTGGCCCCCGATCCGGGACCGGATCTGGTAGGGGTCAGACTTTCTCTCCTTGTCCAGGCTTGGATAAGAGACGTTCAGGATCCCTGGACACTAGAAATCTTGTCTCAAGGGTATTAGTTGGAGTTCAAAAATTCCTTCCCAAGGGGAAGGTTTCTACTTTCATGATTGTCTGTAGACCAGATAAAAAGAGAGGCATTCTTACGTTGTGTAAAAGACCTCTATGGGAGTAATTTGTCCCGTTCCAACACAGGAACAGGGGCAGGGGTTTTACTCAAATGTTTTTGTGGTTCCCAAAAAAGAGGTAACGTTCCGACCCATTTCTCTTGTAAGGTGTATCCAGTCCACGGATCATCCATTACTTGTGGGATATTCTCATTCCCAACAGGAAGTTGCAAGAGGACACCCACAGCAGAGCTGTAATATAGCTCCTCCCCTAACTGTCATAGCCAGTCATTCTCTTGCAACGCTCAACAATCAAGGATGTTGTAGGAGAGAGTGGTTAAATATAGCTAGTTTATTTTCTTCAATCAAAAGTTTGTTATTTTTAAATAGTACCGGAGTTGTGCTATTTTATCTCAGGCAGTAAATAGAAGAAGAATCTGCCTGAGGTTTCTATGATCTTAGCAGGTTGTAACTAAGATCCATTGCTATTCTCACATATGTCTGAGGGGATTACACAGATGAGGTAACTTTAGCGAGAGAATGGTGTGCAGTTTATTCTGCTATCAGGTATGTGCAGTTATAATTATTTCTAGAGATGGAAAACACTAGAAAATGCTGCTGATACCGGATTAATGTAAGTTAAGCCTGAATACAGTGATTTAATAACGACTGTTATCATGCTTACTCCCAGGGGTAATACCCTTATGATATTTACAATATAAAACGTTTGCTGGCATGTTTAATCGTTTTTATATATGCTTTGGTGATAAAACTTTATTGGGGCCTAATTTTTCCACATGGCTGGCTTAAATTTTGACTAGAAACAATTTCCACTGTTGTTGTATAAAAGTTACAGTTGGTGCAGTTAAAATTACAAACTGTGACATCCACCTTCCCTCAAAGGCCCTCTGAATGCTATAGGACATCTCTTAAGGGCCTAAAGGCTTTCCAAAGTCGTTTATTGGGGAAGGTAGGGCCACAGCTTGCTGTGGCAGTTGGTTGTGACTGTTAAAAAACGTCTATTTCGTTTTTTTGATCCGTTTTTTGAACTAAGGGGTTAATCATCCATTTGCAAGTGGGTGCAATGCTCTGTTAGCCTATTATACACACTGTAAAAATTTTGTTTGATTTACTGCATTTTTTCACTGTTTTTCAAATTCTGACAAAATTTGTTTCTCTTAAAGGCACAGAACCGTTTTTTATATTTGCTTGTTAACTTGATTTAAAGTGTTTTTCAAGCTTGCTAGTCTCATTGCTATTCTGTATAAACATGTCTGACATAGAAGAAACTCCTTGTTTATTATGTTTAAAAGCCATGGTGGAACCCCCTCTTAGAATGTGTACCAAATGTACTGATTTCATTTTGTGCAATAAAGATCATTTTCTGTCTTTAAAAAATGTATCACCAGAGGAATCTGACGAGGGGGAAGTTATGCCGACTAACTTTCCCCACGTGTCAGACCCTTTGACTCCCGCTTAAGGGACTCACGCTCAAATGGCGCCAAGTACATCTAGGGCGCCCATAGCGTTTACTTTACAAGACATGGCGGCAGTCATGGATAATACACTGTCAGCGTTATTAGCCAGACTACCTGAACTTAGAGGTAAGCGAGATAGCTCTGGAGTGAGACAAAATGCAGAGCATACTGACGCTTTAAGAACCATGTCTGATACTGCCTCACAATATGCAGAAGCTGAGGAAAGAGAGCTTCAGTCAGTGGGTGATGTTAATGACTCAGGAAAGATACCTGATTCTAATATTTCTACATTTAAATTTAAGCTTGAACACCTCCGCGTGTTGCTTAGGGAGGTTTTAGCTGCTCTGAATGACTGTGATACCATTGCAGTGCCAGAGAAATTGTGTAGACTGGATAAATACTTTGCAGTGCCGGTGTGTACTGATGTTTTTCCAAATACCTAAAAGGTTTACAGAAATTATTAATAAGGAATGGGATAGACCAGGTGTGCCGTTCTCTTCCCCTCCTATTTTTAGAAAAATGTTTCCAATAGACGCCACCACATGGGACTTATGGCAGACAGTCCCTAAGGTGGAGGGAGCAGTTTCTACTCTAGTAAAGCGTACTACTATCCCTGTCGAGGACAGTTGTGCTTTTCTTTTTTTTTTAGATCCAATGGATAAAAAATTATAGGTTACCTTAAGAAAATATTTATTCAACAAGGTTTTATCCTACAGCCCCTTGCATGCATTGCCCCTGTCACTGCTGCTGCGGTGTACTGGTTTGAGTCTCTGGAAGAGGCTTTACAGGTAGCGACTCCATTGGATGACATACTTGGCAAACTTAGAGCACTTAAGCTAGCCAATTCTTTTATTCTGATGCCATTGTTCATTTGACTAAACTAACGGCTAAGAATTCTGGTTTTGCTATACAGGCGCGCAGAGCGCTATGGCTTAGATCATGGTCAGCTGACGTGACTTCAAAATCTAAGCTACTTAACATTCCCTTCAAGGGGCAGACCCTATTTGGGCCTGGTTGAAGGAGATTATTGCTGATATCACTGGAGGAAAAGGTCATGCCCTTCCTCAGGACAGGTCCAAATCTAGGGCCAAACAGTCAAATTTTTGTGCCCTTCAAAACTTCAAGGCAGGTGCGGCATCAACTTCCATTAATAATAAACAAGAGGGAACTTTTGCTCAATCCAAGACGGTCTGGAGACCAAACCTGACATGGAAAAAAGGTAAGCAGGTAAAAAAGCCTGCTGCTGACTCTAAGACAGCATGAAGGAACGGCCCCCTATCCGGGAACGGATCTAGTAGGGGGCAGACTTTCACTCTTTGCCCAGGTGTGGGCAAGAGATGTTCAGGAACCCTGGGCGTTGGAAATTATATCCCAGGGATATCTTCTGGACTTCAAAGCTTCCCCCCCAAAAGGGAGATTTCACCTTTCACAATTATCTGCACACCAGATAAAGAGAGAGGCATTCTTACACTGTGTACGAGTCCTCCTAGTTATGGGAGTGATCCATCCAGTTCCAAAGGAGGAACAGGGACAGGGTTTTTGCTCAAATCTGTTTGTGGTTCCCAAAAAAGAGGGAACCTTCAGACCAATTTTGGATCTAAAGATCTTAAACAAATTCCTCAAAGTTCCGTCGTTCAAGATGCAAACTATTCGTACCATCCTACCACTGATCCAGGAGGGTCAATATATGACTACAGTGGATCTAAAGGATGCTTATCTTCACATTCCGATACACAAAGATCATCATCGGTTTCTCAGGTTTGCCTTTTAAGACAGGCATTACCAGTTGTAGCTCTTCCCTTGGGATTAGCTACAGCCCCAAGAATCTTTACAAAGGTTCTAGGGTCACTTATGGCGGTCCTAAGGCCGCGGGGCATAGCAGTAGCCCCTTATTTAGACGACATCCTGATACAGGCGTCAAACTTCCAAATTGCCAAGTCTCATACGGATGTAGTACTGGCATTTCTGTGGTCGCATGGGTGGAAAGTGAACGAGGAAAAGAGTTCTCTATCCCCACTCACAAGAGTTTCCTTTCTAGGGACTCTGATAGATTCTGTATAAATGAAAATTCACCTGACGGAGTCCAGGTTATCAAAGCTTTTAAATTCCTGCCGGGTTCTTCATTCCATTCCGCTCCCTTCGGTGGTTCAGTGTATGGAAGTAATCGGCTTAATGGTAGCGGCAATGGACATAGTGCCGTTTGCACGCTTACATCTCAGACCGCTGCAACTATGCATGCTCAGTCAGTGGACCGGGATTACACAGATTTGTCCCCTCAACTTAATCTGGACCAAGAGACCAGGGATTCTCTTCTCTGGTGGCTATCTCGGGTCCATCTGTCCAAAGGTATGACCTTTCGCAGGCCAGATTGGACAATTGTTACGACAGATGCCTTCTAGGTTGGGGTGCAGTCTGGAACTCCCTGAAGGCTCAGGGATCGTGGACTCAGGAGGAGTCTCTCCTTCCATTAAATATTCTGGAACTAAGAGCGATATTCAAGGCTCTTCAGGCTTGGCCTCAGTTAGCAACTCTGAGCTACATCAGATTTCAGTCGGACAACATCACGACTGTAGCTTACATCAACCATCAAGGGGGAACGAGAAGTTCCCTAGAGATGTTAGAAGTTTCAAAAATAATTCGCTGGGCAGAGATTCACTCTTGCCACCTATCAGCTATCCATATCCCAGGTGTAGAGCACTGGGAGGCGGATTTTTCATCCGGGAGAGTGGGAACTCCATCCGGAGGCATTTGCACAACTGATTCATCGTTGGGGCAAACCAGAACTGGATCTCATGGCGTCTCGCCAGAACGCCAAGCTTCCGTGTTACGGATCCAGGTCCGGGGATCCCAAGGCGACACTGATAGATGCTCTAGCAGCGCCCTGGTCTTTCAACCTGGCTTATGTGTTTCAATCGTTTCCTCTGCTCCCTCGACTGATTGCCAAGATCAAGCAGGAGAGAGCATCAGTGATTCTGATAGCACCTGCGTGGCCACGCAGGACCTGGTATGCAGATCTAGTGGACATGTCATCCTTTCCACCATGGTCTCTGCCTCTGAAACAGGACCTTCTACTTCAGGGTCCTTTCAACCATCCAAATCTAATTTCTCTGAGGCTGACTGCCTGGAGATTGAACGCTTGATTTTTTCAAAGCGTGGCTTCTCCGAGTCAGCTATTGATACCTTAAGACAGGCACGAAAGCCTGTCACCAGGAAAATTTACCATAAGGTATGGCGTAGATATCTTTATTGGTGTGAATCCAAGGGTTACTCATGGAGTAAGGTCAGGATTGCTAGGATATTATCTTTTCTCCAAGAAGGTTTGGAAAAATGATTGTCAGCTAGTTGAGCGTCTGGCAGATGTTCCAGACGTTCAGGCATTTTGTCAGGCTTTAGTTAGAATCAAGCCTGTGTTTAAACCTGTTGCTCCACCATGGAGCTTAAACTTGGTTCTTAAGGTTCTTCAAGGAGTTCCGTTTGAACCTCTTCATTCCATAGATATCAAGCTTTTATCTTGGAAAGTTCTTTTTTGGTAGCTATTTCCTCGGCTCGTAGAGTCTCTGAGCTATCTGCCTTACAATGTGATTCTCCTTATCTGATTTTTCATACGGATAAGGTAGTCCTGCGTTCCAAACCTGGGTTCTTACCTAAGGTGGTATCTAACAAGAATATCAATCAAGAGATTGTTGTTCCATCCTTGTGTTACACAATTTGGACGTGGTCCGTGCTTTAAAGTTTTACTTACAAGCTACTAAAGATTTTCGTCAAACATCTGCTTTGTTTGTTGTCTACTCTGGACAGAGGAGAGGTCAAAAGGCTTCGGCAACCTCTTTTTCTTTTTGACTAAGAAGCTTAATCCGCTTAGCCTATGAGACTGCTGGACAGCAACCTCCTGAAAGGATTACAGCTCATTCCACTAGAGCTATGGCTTCCACTTGGGCCTTTAAAAATGAGGCTTCTTTTAATCAGATTTGCAAGGCGACGACTTGGTCTTCGCTTCATATTTTTTCAAAATTTTACAAATTTGATACTTTTGCTTCTTCGGAGGCTATATTTGGGAGAAAGGTTTTACGGGCAGTGGTTCCTTCCATTTAAGTTCCTGCCTTGTCCCTCCCTTCATCCGTGTACTTTAGCTTTGGTATTGGTATCCCACAAGTAATGGATGATCCGTGGACTGGATACACCTTACAAGAGAAAACAAAATTTATGCTTACCTGATAAATGTATTTCTCTTGTGGTGTATCCAGTCCACGGCCCGCCCTGTCATTTTAAGGCAGGTAATTTTTAAATTTAAACTACAGTAACCACTGCACCCTATGGTTCCTCCTTTCTCTGCTTTTTTTCGGTCGAATGACTGGCTATGACAGTTAGGGGAGGAGCTATATTACAGCTCTGCTGTGGGTGTCCTCTTGCAACTTCCTGTTGGGAATGAGAATATCCCACAAGTAATGGATGATCCGTGGACTGGATACACCACAAGAGAAATAAATTTATCAGGTAAGCATAAATTGTGTTTTTAGATCTCAAGAGTCTAAACAAGTTTCTCAGAGTTCCATCCTTCAAGATGGAGACTATTCGGACAATTCTTCCATTGATCCAGGTGGGTCAATATATGACTACCGTGGACTTAAAGGATGCATATCTTCATATTCCTATCCACAGAGATCATCACCAGTTCCTGAGGTTTGCCTTTCTGGACAAACATTTTTAGTTCGTGGCCCTTCCTTTCGGGCTGGCCACGGCACCCAGGATCTTCACGAAGGTTCTAGGGTCTCTGCTGGCGGTTTTCAGACCGCGGGGCATTGCAGTGGCGCCTTATCTAGACGATATTCTGATCAAGGCGTCATCTTATCAGCTGACAAAGTCTCATACCGACATTGTTCTATCCTTTCTAAGGACTCACGGGTGGAAGGTGAATCTAGAAAATAGTTCACTAAGTCCACAGACAAGGGTTCCTTCCCTGGGAACCCTAATAGACTCTCTTTCTTTTTGACGGAAGTCAGAAAGTTAAAGATTCTGAATACATGCCGATCCCTTCAGTCCAATCCTTGGCCATCAGTTGGCTCAGTGCATGGAGGTAATTGGATTGATGGTGTCGGCAATGGAAATCATTCCGTTTGCTCGTTTTCATCTCAGACCTCTACAACTGAGCATGCTCAGACAGTGGAATGGAGATTATGCAAATTTGTCTCCTCAGATAGATCTGGATCAGGAGACAAGGGACTCTCTTCTTTGGTGGTTGTCGCCGGGTCATCTGTCCCAAGGGATGTGCTTCCGCAGACCCACATGGGTGATAGTGACAACGGACGCCAGTCTACTAGGATGGGGAAAAGTCTGGATTCCCTGAAGGCTCAGGGTGTGTGGACTCGGTCGGAGTCTCTACTTCCAATAAATATTCTGGAGTTGAGAGCAATATTCAATGCGCTTCAGGCTTGGCCTCAGTTGGCTTCGGCCAAATTCATCTGATTTCAGTCGGACAACATCACAACTGTGACTTACATCAATCATCAGGGGGGAACAAGGAGTTCCTTAGCGATGACAGAAGTATCCAAGATAATTTGGTGGGTGGAGGCTTACTCTTGTTATCTGTTAGCAATCTACATCCCAGGAGTGGACAACTGGGAAGCGGATTTTTTGAGCAGACGTTTCATCCGGGGGAATGGGAACTCCATCCGGAGGTCTTTGCCACCCTGATTCTCAGATGGGGCAGACCGGAGCTGGATCTTATGGCATCTCGTCAGAATGCCAAACTCCCGAGATACGGATCCAGGTCCAGGGATCCTCAGGCCGAACTGATAGATGCCTTGGCAGTGCCTTGGTCGTTCAACCTAGCTTATGTGTTTCCACCGTTTGCTCTCCTTCCCCGGGTGATTGCTCAGATCAAATAGGAGAGGGCTTTGTTGATTCTCATCGCTCCTGCGTGGCCTCACAGGACTTGGTATGCCGATCTGGTGGACATGTCCTCTCTGCCACCGTGGAAGCTTCCATTGAGGCAGGACCTTCTAATTCAAGGACCATTCCATCATCCGAATCTAGTTTCTCTGCAGCTGACTGCTTGGAGATTGAACGCTTGATTTTATCTAAGCAAGGGTTCTCTGATTCGGTCATTGATACCTTAATCCAGGCACTTAAGCCTGTTACTAGAAAGATTTACCATAAGATATGGCGTAAATATCTTTATTGGTGCGAATCCAAGGGCTACTCATGGAGTAAGATTAGGATTCCTAGGATTTTAACTTTTCTCCAAGAATGATTGGAGAAAGGGTTATCAGCAAGTTCCTTAAAGGGAGAGATCTTTGCTTATCTATTTTGCTACACAAACGTCTGGCAGATATTTTGGATGTTCAATCTTTTTGTCAGGCTCTGACTAGAATCAGGCCTGTGTTTAGACCTATTGCTCCTCCTTGGAGTTTGAATTTAGTTCTTAAGGTTCTTCAAGGGGTTCCGTTTGAACCTATGCATTCCATAGATATTAAATTGTTATCTTGGAAAGTTTTATTTTTGGTTGTTTTTTTTTCTTCTGCTCGAAAAGTTTCTGAGCTTTCAGCATTACAATGTGATTCTCCTTACCTTATTTTTCATTCCGATAAGGTAGTGTTACGTACCAAACCTGGTTTTCTTCCTAAGGTTGTTTCCAACAAAAATATTAATCAGGAAATTATTGTTCATTCATTGTGTCCTAATCCATCTTCTAAGAAGGAGCGTCTGTTATATAACTTGGATGTTGTCCGTGCCCTGAAGTTTTACTTGCAGGCGACTACAGAATTTCGTCAATCATCTTCATTATTTGTTGTTTTCTCTGGAAAACGTAGGGGCCAGAAAGCTACGGCTACCTCTCTTTCTTTTTGGCTGAAGAGTATCATCCGTTTTGCATATGAGACTGCTGGACAGCAGCCTCCTGAAAGAATTACGGCTCATTCTACTAGGGCTGTGGCTTCCTCATGGGCATTCAAAAATGATGCTTCTGTTGAAAAGATTTGCAAGGCTGCAACTTGGTCGTCTCTTCACACTTTTTCCAAATTTTCAAATTTGATACTTTTGCCTCATCCGAGGCTGTTTTTGGGAGAAAGGTTCTTCAAGCAGTGGTGCCTTCCGTTTAGGTTCCTGTCTTGTCCTATAGTTTTAATATTGTATCCCATAAGTAAGGATGAAATCCGTGGATTCTTCATATCTTGTGAAAGAAAAGGAAATTTATGCTTACCTGATAAAATTAATTTTTTTACGATATGACGAGTCCATGGCCCACACTGTCATTTTCTAAGACAAGTCTTTATTTTTGTTAAACTTCAGTCACCTCTTCACCTTGGATTTTCCTTTCTCTTCCTAACTTCGGTCGAATGACTGCAGTGGGAGGGAAGGGACGAGCTATATATACAGCTCTGCTGTGGTGCTCTTTGCCTCCTGCTGCTGAACAGGAGGCGATATCCCATAACTATGGATGAAATCCGTGGACTCGTCATATCGTAAAAGAAATAAATTGATCAGGTAAGCATAAATTTCCTTTTTCATTTGAGAACTGCTCAGTTTCTTCAATGGTGCGCTTTTTCCATAGCAGGGGCAGGTCCTGCATGAGAACCATGTGACCAGGAACGGTCAAGTTTTTTTTACCGCTTCCGATTCCTGACCGGATGTCTGCGGAGAGGAGCTTCTTCTCTATCTGTCTGGGTCATAGGAGGTGGTGAGTGCCCCAGCCATGGGGGGTATAAGGTGCCAGTTACCTGCGTGTATTGTGAGGAGGCCTGGGTAATCCAGCCCGCTCAATTATATTCTGTATGCCGCAATAGAGTGTTCTCATCCTTCTTAGGAATCATATCTTTACGTTAACCTCGTTCTGATCCTTTTTGGGATCTGGAGTTCCAGGTGGCAGTATCCTGCTTCCAGATTTTACCATAGTTCCCGGGTCTCGGCTTTTCTGGATTTCTTACCTTCACAGGCTACAAGACTTTTATCGATTTTTCTCGTGTGTTTTCTATCCTCAGAGTTGGATCTAGACCTGAGTTGCTGGTGTCGACACCAGGGTGGTTCTGGATGCGGTTTTGTTTTAGAGACAGGGATTTTTCTACCCTGCCTAGCAAGCTGAAGGCTTGGCATTGTCTCATGCTGTGGCAGCTTTCTATTAATTCTGAGATCTTGCGAATTTACCATTTGGGTTCTGCCCTCCAGCCCCCTTCTGGTCTTTGTTGACGCGGGGATGGTAAGTGATAGACACAGCCGAGGCCGTGATTTTGGCATGGTGTTGGTGATTCGGTCTTAACAGACTTGCATGGAATACCGGTGGGGGAAATCAATTCATATGGTTTCCTTCAGATCTCCCTGTTCTGAGAACATTGTCTCTTAGTTCTCCCGGAGCGGTTTTGTCCTGGTCCATGGGAAGAGAGTGTCCTAGGGAGGTCCGTGGGTTGGGAGTTTCCTCCCGATTATTCCTTTGGATCCTCAGCAAGCATTCTGCTTGGAGGATTTGGTCTTCTGGGTTCGTTCCAGTTGGAACCTCTCAGTGGGGAGACCCTCTTTTGAAGAAGGAGTGTTCCTCCTGCTTCTCAGGTGGTCTTGTGTTTGGTGGTGGGCGGAAGCCCACGTCGGCTCATTGCCAGTGACCCGCTCTATGAGCGTACTCTTCAGCAGGGAAGTCTACCCTATCTAGCAAGCTGAAGGCTTAGAGTTTGAATCCTGCTGTGGCAGTTTTCTTTAAGTCTTTCAAGGCGCAGGTTAACTCCACCGCTTCTGTAGCAGAAAGGGGGTTTGATCCTAGGTGGGGCTCTGGCTTTTTCATCCTGAATATGCTGGACATCTAGCATCCCTTGGAGGTTTTCTTTTAACCTTATCATCTTCGGCCATGTCGCTCTTTGTAGAGGATCGATTTTAGCAGGAGCAGATGTCATTGAGACGGTTTGCTTAGTTTACTCTAGATTTGTGTCGCAGTTTAGGGGCTTTGTCTCCATGGACCCTGTTACAGGAATTAACGGGTGCAGGGTCCTTGTGTTCTTCACATCCTGGACTCTCTGAGGCTACCTGCGTGGAATTGGACACTTGGTCTTAGCCAAGAGAGGTTTTTCTGATGGAGTGTTGATCTCTCGGTCTAATTTATAGGTCGGTGTATAGTCGCATCTATCATAGGGGTGCAGGACATACTTCTTATGGTATGTAGAGCGATGATTCTCCTGGCATAGGGCCAAGTTTTTCAGTATCCTTTCTCTTTTCTCCAGGATGTTCTGGGGAAAGGGGCCTCTGTTAGTTCCCTTAGGGGACAGATTTCGGCCCAATCTGTTTTAGTGCTTGAGAGGCGCACAGAGCTTCCAGATGTCAGCATTGTTCAGGCTTTGATTAGATCAGGCCGTGTTTAGATTCAGGGCTACCCCTTGGAGTTTACTTCTTGTTCTAAGATTTTGCAGAAGGCTCCGTTTGGGCTTATGCATGGAGTTGACATTAAGATTTTCTGTCTTGAAGGTTCCTATTGGTTATTGCTTCAGCGCACAGAGATTCTGAAATGGCTGCCTTGCAAAGTGAGGACCCTTACCTAGTTTTTCATGCGGCTAAGGCTGTTATCTCTGGGTTAGGTTTTCTTCCTAGGGATGTTTCGAATCACAACATCAATCATGAGATTGTGGTTCCTTCCTGGTGTCCCCTTCCTTCTTCTTCGAAGGAGGGGTTATTTCATAACTTAGATGTGTTTCGGATCTTGAAGTTCTATCTCAGGCTACAAGGAAGTTTTTGTCAATCGTTTTCCGTGTTTGTGTCTATTCTGGGAAGTATAAGGGGCAAGGAAGCCACTTCCTTGTTTTCTGGTGGAGAAGCTTGTTCGCTTAGCTTATAGAGTCAGCGGGACACAAGCCTCCTCAGAGGCTTAAGGTTCATTCAACTAGAACTGTGGCTCATTCTTGGGGTTTGAGAATGAGGCCTTTAGAAATCAGATTTGTAGTGCAACTACCTGGTCTTCCTTACATATTTTTTGAAAATGTTTTACATAGTTGGCGTTTTTTGCTTCGGCAGAAGCAGCTTTTGGGAGAAAGGGGTTTTTGCAGGCTGTGGTGTCCTCAGAATGGGTCCGTCTCTCTTTTTACCATCCTGTTTTCATTCAGTGTCCTCTAGAGCTTGGGTATATGTTTCCCACAAGTAAGGAATAAAGCCGTGGACTCTCCTCATATTAAGAAGGAAAACATAAATTATGCTTACCAGATAATTTCCTTTTCTTCTGTATGAGGAGAGTCCACGGCCCCCGCTCCCGAATTCTCCGTTGGGCGGACTTAAATTTGTTTTTGTTCTTCTGGCACCATTTATACCCTGATATTTCTCCTACTGTTCCTTGTTCCCTTGGCAGAATGACTGGGGGATGAGGGAAGTGGGGGTATTTAAGCCTTTGGCTGGGGTGTCTTTGCCTCCTTCTGGTGGCCAGGTTCTGTATTTCCCACAAGTAAGGAATGAAGCCATGGACTCTCCTCATACAGAAGGAAAGGAAATTATCTGGTAAGCTTAATTTTATTTTTTTTCTTTATGCAATGTAAAATAAATATAAATTAAACTGTTAAGAGTTATAGGGTTCTCTCTTCCATATGTTTCCAACTTCTGAAATGCATAGTCATTGTATTCTTTCTTTCTTCTTTTCAGCTGGCTGCCGAAACACCAAAGTTATCGGAATACCAGGCGTACATTGACTTTGAGATGAAAGTTGGAGACCCTGCTCGCATCCAGCTAATTTTTGAACGTGCCCTTGCAGAAAACTGTCTAGTGCCAGATCTGTGGGCAAAGTACACCCAGTATCTAGTGAGTGACTGCACACAAACCCTTATTAGAATATGTAGATACATAATTTAGTACTTTTTAGTACAGTGGTGGTAACGTTTATCGAAATAAGTTTAAATTCAGGATGAAATTGGATTTGTTCTTGAAAATCACTTTATATGAATGTGTGGTTTACAGATTTAATTATTTATATTATGCCACATTATATGTTCCATCATCTGTAAGCTCTTAAAGGGACACTTAAAGGGATAATGTATTCAAAGTAGGTTTAGGAACACCATTTAAAATGGGGCTGCGCTCTTCCCCTCCCCATCAGAATTCTGCTGCTTCTTCTTTAAATACATTGCTTTTCTATGTTTTTTTATGCAGTGGTTTCAGCAGACAAAGGCAACTATTTCAAATTACAAAATAAAGATTATAGAAGCTATCTGTAAACAATTAAATACAATCCAGCAGATAAACTAGATAATTGAAGAGAAAAGTTTAAAGTAGAATGTCCCTAATTGTAAAATATCATAGTGTTTATAACCTCAATATCATTCTCACAAACTTTTAGATATTTTTTTTTTTTATCTCTCAGGCTCCTTTTAGTCTCTTCCGGTGCCAAACTTTGTGCATATTTAGCAACTGATTGGTGCATATATTCCATGGATGTATGTTAATGCACCAATCAGAGTAGTTGTGTTAATTTTAACACAAGTATACTTGAAAGATTTTTTTTTATTTTTTTATTATATACTTTTATGCATCTTGTGGCAGAAGATATATATCTTAAAAGTATCTAAAACTAGCAAGTCTGACCATTATTTGTTGCTATTTTTTTTTAATTTCTTTCCTTTTAAACCTATATTTCTTTCATGTAATTGGCAAGAGTCCATGAGCTAGTGACGTATGGGATATACAATCCTATCAGGAGGGGCAAAGTTTCCCAAACATCAAAATGCCTATAAATACACCCCTCACCACACCCATAATTCAGTTTTACAAACTTTACCTCCCGTGGAGGTGGTGAAGTAAGTTTGTGCTTGATTTTTATGATTTCTTCTATGATAAGCGCTTCTAAGCTTTCTGAAGCCCAATTCCTCTCAGAGTACAGTGTTTGTCAGAGGGATGTGAAGAGAGTATCGCCTATTGTTTTTATGGTTTCCCTCGCAGGGAATCTTTTCAAGGGTTCTCTGTTATCAGTCGTAGGGATTCATCTCCATCCTCCCTTTTCAGATCTACGATATACTCTTATGTACCAACCTCTGCTGATAGTTTTCAGTACTGGTTTGGCTATCTGCTATATGAGGATGGGTGTCTTTCATTAAGTATGTATCATTATTTAAGACACTCTCAGCTATGGTTTGGCGCTTTATGTATTTCTTTTTTAAGACACGATGAGTCCACGGATCATCTTAATTACTAATGGGATATTCACCTCCTCATCAGCAATAGGAGGCAAAGAGCACCACAGCAGAGCTGTTAAATAGCTCCTCCCTTCCCTCCCACCCCAGTCATTCTCTTTGCCTACGTTAGTGATAGGAAGAGATAAAGTGAGGTGTTAGTATAGATTCTTTAATCAAGCTTTTATTGTTTTTAAAGTAGTGCAAGATTGTGCTGCTTTGTTCTAGGGTGTAGCCGTAGTCCATATCAGTCTCTTCAATAGAGCATTGGTGGCTTTAGAGCAATGGGAACTTGTGGGACATAATTCTCACTTCGCCTCCCATACATTGATGCTGCCCTAACCCCGCTGGCTTAAGTAACATTACTCAGGCTTTATCTTTATCCAAAGGGCTATGTGAGGTAGAGGACTTTATAAACCTGCTGAGCTACCCTGCCCTGCTGTTGGGCAGATTTTAAGGTAAGTGCTGACTTTGTTATTCTGGGGTCAAGGACATTAACTCAGAGGAAAGTGGGCACTTTAATTTAATCAGTTAAACATAGAAGGGCAAACGTTAGGGGCTCTTTATGTTTGTGACATCAAGCTCTCTTTTTATGGAGGGTATTTGGACAGCAATAACTGCTGGCTTTATTTTTTGCTATGGTGGTTACATTCTCCTACGGCTTAAACAAGTAGATAAGCTGGTCGGGAGTTGAAAATGCAGTAACGCCAACGATGGGTGGGGCTTCGAATTTGCGCTCTTCCTGTATCTGCGCAGTATTCAGTACATCTTCTGTGGTAGAGACGTTTGGAGAGCGTGTCACTAGAACCTCATGGTTTTCTGTACTTGAGGCAGGCGGTTCTAGTGCTTTGTGCTCCTGTTTTGTTGTTTCTGTTGTCCCGGATCGATCCAGCTCCACAAAGGGGGATAGTGAAGTCTGGTTGGCAGATAGGCGCCTCAGCAGAGTTGCTGAGGTGTAGGGGTGTCTAGATTCTAATAAATGTTTCTTTATTAGTTTATGGCTACGTTTTTTACACGTGCAGTAAAACAGTTTCACTTTTAAATTTAAAGGAACAGTAACGTTTTTTACATTCAAACTTTTTTGGGTAAAAAAAAAGTTTTTATTACATAATTATACTATTGTGACTAAGTATGGACCAAGGAGACTTGCAAAGTGTTACTTGCTCCTTGTGTTTTGATGCAAATGTGGAACCACCTATCCCTTTCTGTCCCTCATGTATTGAGAGGACTTTAAACTATAGGGAAAAGATTTTTTCTGAGCAAAACTTTTCAAAGGCGGATGCTGTCCAATAGTCTAATGACAAGGTTCAAGGTATGCCGCAGCTTTTCTCCCCAAGCGTCCCAAAATTTACCGCCCGCACAAGCAGTGCCCTGCACTTCTGCTATAGCTCCAGCTTTCTGCTTTCCCAATGTTGCAGGGCAAACGTAAGAGGAAAACCAGACATTCAGTAAGTTCTGATGCAATTGTTGCAATTTCGGAGGTACCCTCCCAAGGCCATGAAGAGGAGGGTACTGCTGTTTCTTCTGAGGGTAAAATCTCATAGTCAGAAGTTTCATTGCCTCTGACGGACTCAGAGGTTGTAACTTTTAGGTTTAAGCTAGAACACCTCCGTCTGCTGCTGAGGGAGGTTTTGGTTACTTTAGACGACTGTGACTCCACGGTCGTGGTTGCCCATGCGAAGTCTAGTAAATTAGACAAATATTTCGAAGTTCCTTCTTACTCAGACGTATTTCCGGTTCCAAAGCGAGCTTCGTAGATCGTTACTAAGGAGTGGGAGAGACCAGGCATTCCCTTTTCTCCCTCCTCTATTTTTAAGAAGATGTTTCCCATAGCTGACTCTTTCAAGGAGGCTTGGCAAACAGTTCCTAAGGTGGAAGGAGCTATTTCCACCTTAGCCAAGAGAACCACTATTCCCATAGAGGATAGTTGTGCTTTCAAGGATGATATGGACAAGAAGTTAGAGGGTTTACTTAAAAAGATTTATGTTCACCAGAGTCTGTTATTACAGCCTGCTGCGTGCATTGCTACTGTCACTAGTGCAGCAGCATATTGGTTTGATGCTTTGTCCGAGTCGCTAAGGACTGAGACTTCTTTGGAGGAGATCCAAGACAGGATAAAAGCTCTGAAGCTAGCTAATGCTTTTATTACGGACGCTTCCCTTCAAATTATTAAACTGGCAGCTAAGAGTTCGGGTTTTTCTGTCCTAGCCTGCAGAGCCTTATGGTTAAAGCCTTGGTGTGCGGACGTGTGATCTAAGTCTAAGCTTCTAGCAATTCCTTACAAGGGGAAGACCTTGTTTGGACCTAGCCTGACGGAAATTATCTCTGATATTACGGGAGGTAAGGATCATCTCCTTCCTCAGGATAAGAGAAACAAACAAAAGGGACGACAGAGTAATTTTCGTTCCTTTCAAAATTTCAAGGGAAATTCTTCTTCCTCCTCTAAGCAGGAGCAATCTAAGCCTACATGGAGACCTAACCAGTTTTGGAACAAAGGTAAACAAACCAAGAAGCCTGCTATTGAATCCAAAACAGCATGAAGGGCATGCCCCCGATCCGTGACCGGATCTGGTAGGGGGCAGACTTTCCTTCTTCGTTCAGGCTTGGGTTCGGGATGTTTAGGATCCCTGGACAATAGAAATAGTGTCTCAGGGATACAAATTGTAGTTCAAAAGTTTTCTTCCCAGAAGCAGGTTTCTTCTTTCAAGATTATCTGCAAACCTGACAAAAAGAGAGGCGTTCATACATTGTGTAAGAGACCTCGCTGCCCTGGGAGTGATTGTTCCCGTCTCAGTACAGGAACAGGGTCAGGGTTTTTATTCCAGTCTGTTCGTGGTTCCCAAAAAGGAGGGAACCTTCAGACCAATTTTATATCTAAAGAGTCTAAACAAATTTCAGATGGAAACTATTCGTTCCATTCTTCCCTTCCAGGAGGGTCAGTTCATGACAACTGTGGATTTAAAGGATGCATACCTACATGTTCCTATTCACAGGGATCATCACAAGTTCCTAAGATTTGCCTTTCAGGGCAAACACTTCCAGTTCGTGGCTCTTCCTTTCGGCCTGGCCACTGCTTCCAGAATCTTCACAAAGATTCTGGGGTCTCTGTTGGCGGTACTTCGGTCAAGGGACATAGGGGTGGCACCTTATCTGGATGACATTCTAGTCCAGGCGCCATTGTTTCAACTAGCAAGATCCCATATTGACATAGTGTTATCTTTCCTGAGAACCCACGGGTGAAAGTAAACTTGGGAAAGTGTTCCCTAGTCCCATGTACAAGAGTCATTTTCTTGGGAACCGTTATAGACTCTTTTTCCATGAAGATTTTTCTGACAGAAGTCAGGAAATCAAAGATTATAGATACTTGCCGAGTCCTTCAGTCCACTCCACGGCTGACAGTGGCTCAGTGCATGGAGCTAATAAGGCTGATGGTGGCGGCGATGGACATCATCCCGTTTGCTTGTTTCCATCTCAGACCTCTGCAGTTAAGCATGCTCAGGCAATGGATCGGAGATTATGCAGACTTGTCTCTTCGATTAACTCTGGAACAGGAGACAAATGACTCTCTTCAATGGTGGTTGTCTCTGGATCATCTCTCCCAGGGAACCTGCTTTCATAGACCATCCTGGGTGATTGTGACAACAGATGCCAGCCTTCTGGGGTGGGGAACAGTATGGGGCTCCCTAAAGGCTTAGGGAGTTTGCACTCACAACCTTACTTCAGTGGCTTACATCAATCATCAGGGAGGAATGAGGAGTTCTTTGGCGATGACGGAGGTATCCAAGATAATTCAGTGAGCGGAGGCCCATTCTTGCTGTCTGTCGGCAATCCACATCCCAGGGGTGGACAACTGGGAGGCGGACTTCCTGAGCAGGCAGACTTTTCATCCGGGGGAGTGGGAACTCCATTCGGAAGTGTTCTCCGACCTGATTCTCAAGTGGGTTCAGCCGGAATTGGATCTCATGGCATCACGTCAGAATGCCAAGCTCCCGAGATATGGGTCGAGGTCCAGGGACCCTCAGGCGGAACTGATAGATGCTCTGGTGGTTCCTTGGACCTTCAATCTAGCATACCTATTTCCACTGTTTGCTCTTCTTCCTCTGTAATTGCTCAAATCAAACAGGAGAGGGCTTCGGTGATCCTCATAGCACCGGCCTGGCCTCGCAGGATTTGCTATGCGGATCTGGTGGAGATGGCGTCTCTACCACCTTGGAGACTTCCGTTGAGGAAGGACTTTCTGATTCAGGAGCCCTTCCTTCACCCAAATCTAGTTTCTCTGAAGCTGACTGCTTGGAGATTGAACGCTTAATTTTATCCAAGCGGGGGTTTTCTGACTTGGTCATAGAGACCATGATTCAGGCTCGTAAGCCTGTTACTAGAAGGATTTACCATAAGATTTGGCTTAAATATCTCTATTGATGTGAATTCAATGGCTACTCGTGGAGTAGAATTAGGATTCCTAGAATTTTGTCTTTTCTCCAAGAGGGTTTGGAGAAAGGTTTATCAACAAGTTCCCTAAAGGGTCAAATCACCTTATCTATTCTGTTACACAAACGTCTGGCGGATGTCCCAGATGTACAATCATTTTGTCAGGCCTTGGTCAGGATCAGGCCTACGTTCAAACCAGTTACTCCTCCATGGAGTCTTAATTTAGTTCTCAAAGTGCTTCAAGGTGTTCCGTTTGAGCCTATGCATTCCTTAGATATTAAGTTGTTATCTTGGAAAGTTTTATTTCTTGTTGCTATTTCTTCGGCTCGTAGAGTGTCAGAGCTCTCAGTATTACAGTACGACTCTCCTTACCTTATTTTCCATTCAGATAAGGTAGTTTTACGTACTAAGTTAGGATTTCTTCCTAAGGTTGTTTCTGATCGGAACATTAATCAGGAAATTGTTGTTCCTTCTTTGTGTCCTAATCCTTCTTCTCAGAAAGAACGACTTCTGCACAATTTGGACGTGGTCCGTGCTTTAAAATTTTACTTTTGGCGACTTAGGACTTACGTCAATCTTCTTCTTTGTCCCGAGAGGGTTACGGCTTATTCCATGAGGGCTGTGGCTTTCTCATGGGCATTCAAAAATGAAGCTTATGTGACAGATTTGCAAGGCTGCAACTTGGTCCTCTCTTCAGACTTTTTAAAAATTTTACAAATTTGAAACTTTTGCCTCGGCTGAGGCTTCTTTTGGAAGAAAGGTTCTTCAAGCAGTGGTGCCTTCCGTTTAGGTGCCCTGTCTTGTCCCTCCCGTATCATCTATGTACTCTAGCTTGGGTATTAGATACCATTAGTAATTAAGATGATCCGTGGACTCATCGTGTCTTAAAAAAGAAAAGAACATTTATGCTTACCTGATAAATTTATTTATTTTTTGACACGATGAGTCCACGGCCCGCCCTGTTCTTGTAAGACAGGTTTAGGGTTATTGTAAACTTCAGACACCTCTGCACCTTGTCTTTTCCTTTTTCTTCCTAACTTTGGTCGAATGAAAGGGAGGAGCTATTTAACAGCTCTGCTGTGGTGCTCTTTGCCTCCTCCTGCTGACCAGGAGGTGAATATCCCATTAGTAATTAAGATGATCCGTGAACTCATTGTGTCAAAAAAGAAATTAGTCAGATAAGCATAAATTTTCTTTTTACTTATATTTGCCATGAGTTAGGTCTATGTATATTTCCCTTTGCAGTCTAAACAGTTTCAGTATAGGAATCATGTTTGGGAAGTTTATTTAAACTTTTTTCTTACCTGGGGTTCAGTCTTTTTCAATTTGACTTTCATTTTTTTGCAGGCAAATCTAGGCTCGCGACGGCGCAAAATGCTGTTTTTTTAGTGTGTCAAATTTCGTCATTTCCTGCGTCTTTGTTGACGTTAGTTGTTTTGGCGCAAAATCGCGTTTGTTATGACTCGAGTTGTGTCATTTCCTGGTGTTAGTTTTGCTTCAAAAAATTTTAACTTCTTTTTGCGTTATGCGTCATTCTTGGCACAAAATTTTAGTTATTTTACCCCTCCCCCTCAATTGCTCGCTGTTTCCATGAAGTTTGAAAGCTATTATGCTTCTTTTGTTTTTATCTACTGAAACTGTTACATTGTGGAAATTGAATGTTTTACCTAATGTTATTATTCTTTTTCTGTTACATTTTGCGAGATGTCTCAATCTGATCCTGACTCTGATGTTACTGTAGAAACTATGATGCCCTGGAACACAATTCTACAAAGTTAAGTGTGTTCTTTTAATTTTTTAAGCTGTTGTTATTTCTTCAGCTCAATTATGTGGCATTTATTTATTATGTTTTATGCTAGCAATGTTTCTACATGTACAATAACATTTACTGTTTTGTACATATTCAGTTCATGTAGTTGATTTCATCTGCAAACATCACATGTTGTTGCTTATATCATAAAATGTTATGACTGCTATTATGCATTTAAGTAAACTTACTAGGTCTTTTCAAAGTTGTTAAGATTTTATTCATTTTGTTCTGACCGACAGCATATTTAAGTTTATTTTACTGATGAAGGTTTCTTTGGCTCAAAGGATCCTGTATCAGTTTGTTAAAATTCTCCTTATTTTTCATTTGAAATTTTTTTTGTTCTTTGTTAAGGACATTTTTCTATTTATAGCTTTTAGGAGTCTAGTCCTCCTATTAACTATCAGCTAGATTACGAGTTTTGTGTTATGACTCAAATAGCATCGTTATGCTTCCTAATGCTGCTTTTTCCCTAACGCTGCTATTACAAGTCTTGTCAGAATAGGTGTACCGCACACCTTTTTGGCCGTCACACAACATCAGTACCGCACTTTTAATAAAGTCCTTTTTCAATTGGACTTCCATAGCGCCGGTATTACGAGTTTTGTGGTGAGGCCAACAAGTGAGCGATACAGCCTAAAATGACAAGATCTGTACCGCCATCTAAAGTCAGTAGTTATGACACCCATAAACTACCTATTAACCCCTAAACCGAGGCCCTCCCACACCGCAAACACTAAAAAAAGTATTAACCCCTAATCTGCCACTCCGGACATCGCCGACACTTAAAAAATGTAATAACCCCTATTCCTTCGCTCCCCGACATTGTCGCCACTATAATAAACCTATTAACCACTAAACCACAAGCCCCCCCACAACGAAATATACTAAAATAAATTATTAACCCCTAAACCTCTGACCTCCCACATAACTACATAAATATATTAACCCCTAAACCTTACCCTAACGTAACCCTAATTCGAACCCTAACACCCCCTAACTTAAATTTAATTAAAATAAATCTAAATAAAACTTACAATTATGGGGGGGTGGAGCCAACAGCCAAACTAGACAGTCACATGTTTCCTGAGCTCTTGGGCCTGGACTATCTAATATATCTATTTTCAGCAAGAAACTAAACTAACTTAGAATATGGATGATCACTAACTAGTCTACAATTGATAGATGACCTTACAGAGACGAGGCATGCAACTAATCCAGGATTCAGTCGCTCCTCCTGGAGAGAACCCCTGCATTATGTGTAGTAAAAACATAATTTATTTAAGAACTTACCTGATAAATTAATTTCTTTCATATTGGCAAGAGTCCATGCGCTAGTGACGTATGGGATATACAATCCTACCAGGAGGCTTACAGTCACAGGATATCTAAATACAGAACCCAGCAGGTGAGAGGTCTTTCCCGTGTTCGGGCTGGCTAGGACAGGTACATCGAGCCATATCCCACTTTCCAGGGACAGACTCCATATGTATAATTCCTATCCAAGGATCCAGTAACCGTTCCAGCCTCAATCACCTAGCTTAAGGGTTATACAGACACGAGGAGAAATCCACAATTTGATCGAAAAATACCCGAAGGACCCGTATTCAAACCAAAGAAAGAAAGCAAGGGAGAACACACGGAATTACTTCACCAAAAGACCGGCCGGTCACAACTTTAACTGAAGAAATCCAGAATATGGACAATATACCAAGGTTTTTATAATAAGAGACAATCTGCCTATACACGCATATATGACAGATAAATCTGCAAACTACCATTTATATTTGTGACAAACCACCGTAGACCTGGAATATCAATGTCTGAGTAAAAATACGTGGTATTCACACGTATCTAGCTAGTACACTGTAAAATTAGATCTGTACCGAAAATTGTAATTGTAACAAAACATAATATACGATACATGTATGCTAAGGAAAAGAAACTTTTTGTTTTGTATTAAAGGTTCCAAACTAGAGCCGCTTTCATAAAACTACGATTACAGTTTGAAACCAGCAGTAATACTGATAGAATATAACAAGTATAAATTTTAAACAAAAAATTTTTTAATGATGTTTTAAATCTAGATGCCGGCATCTATGTGTTAGCTTTTATTGTTAACTAATTCACGATAGGAATCTTATCTGTATAGGAATAAAATACATACATCTTCAAACATATGCTCCTCTTTTTTACGTTTTTTACGTCATATTCTACGTCATATTTTACAAAAATATCTATGAGATATATAAAAAACCATAGGACATAAGACTATCCTAAAAATATAGGAATTATTCTACCATCCCGGTTATATGATCAAAATAAACCAGGGATCCTCATATATCAAAATAGTTATCTCAAAATCTGAGAACCCAAAACAGGGACACCCTCACATTCAGATATAAATCTATCCGAGATCACATACACTTATTTTACTTTATAAGACTCGCAGCTGTTTAGCGCTATCCCAACCACTTTTTCTTTTCTTCTAAATCCTACCAGGAGGGGCAAAGTTTCCCAAACCTCAAAATGCCTATAATTACACCCCTCACCACACCCACAATTCAGTTTAACGAATAGCCAAGCAGTGGGGTGATAAAGAAAGGAGTAGAAAGCATCAACAAAGGAAATTTGGAAATAATTGTGCTTAATACAAAAATCATAACCACCATAAAAAGGGTGGGCCTCATGGACTCTTGCCAATATGAAAGAAATGAATTTGTTAGGTAACTAGTTCTTACATAAATTACATATGAGCTAGTGACGTATGGAATAGCAATACCCAAGATGTGGATCTCCACTCAAGAGTCACTAGAGAGGGAGGGAATAAAATATAAACAGCCATTTTCCGCTGAAAAAATTAATCCACAACCCAAAAACTAAGTTTATTTTCATAATTGAAAGAAAAAAACTTAAATCAAAAGCTGAAGAACTTTTCTACCAAAAACTGCTTCCGAAGAAGCAAATACATCAAAACGGCAGAATTTAGTAAATTTATGCAAAGAGGACAAAGTTGCCGCTTTGCAAATCTGATCAACCGAAGCTTCATTCTTAAAAGCCTACAAAGTGGAGACTGATCTAGTAGAATGGGCTGTAATTCTCTGAGGAGGGGCCTGACCCGACTCCAAATAAGCTTGATGAATTAAAAGTTTCAACCAAGAAGCCAAGGAAATAGCAGAAGCCTTCTGACCTTTCCTAGGACCAGAAAATAAAACAAATAGACTGGAAGTCTTCCTGAAATCTTTAGTAGCTTCCACATAATATTTCAAAGCTCTTACCACATCCAAAGAATGTAAGGATCTTTCCAAAGAATTCTTAGGATTAGGACACAAGGAAGGGACAACAATTTCTCTTCTAATGTTGTTAGAATTCACAACCTTAGGTAAAGATTGAAAAGAAGTCCGCAAAACTGCCTTATCCTGATGAAAAATCAGAAAAGGAGACTCACAAGAAAGAGCAGATAGCTCAGAAACTCTTCTAGCAGAAGAGATGGCCAAAAGGAACAACACTTTCCAAGAAAGTAGTTTAATGTCCAAAGAATGCATAGGTTCAAATGGAGGAGCCTGTAAAGCTTTCAGAACCAAATTAAGACTCCAAGGAGGAGAAATTGATTTAATAACAGGCTTAATACGAACTAAAGCCTGTACAAAACAGTGTATATTAAGAAGTATAGCAATCTTTCTGTGAAACCCTTATCCAAACCATCCTGAAGAAATTGTAAAATTCTAGGAATTCTAAAAGAATGCCAGGAGAATTTATGAGAAGAACACCATGAAATGTAAGTCTTCCAAACTCTATAATAAATCTTTCTAGAGACTGATTTACAAGCTTGTAACACAGTATTAATCACTGAGTCAGAGAAACCTCTATGACTTAGTACTAAGCGTTCAATTTCCATACCTTCAAATTTAATGATTTGAGATCCTGATGGAAAAATGGACCTTGAGATAGTAGGTCTGGCCATAACGGAAGTGGCCAAGGCGGGCAACTGGACATCCGAACCAGATCTGCATACCAAAACCTGTGTGGCCATGCTGGAGCTACCAGCAGCACAAATGATTGTTCCATGATGATTTTGGAGATCACTCTTGGAAGGAGAACTAGAGGCGGGAAAATGTAAGCAGGATGATAACACCAATGAAGTTTCAGCGCATCCACTGCTTCCGCCTGCACATCCCTGGACCTGGACAGGTATCTGGGAAGTTTCTTGTTTAGATGAGAGGCCATGAGATCTATCTCTGGAAGACCCCACATCTGAACAATCTGAGAAAATACATCTGGATTGAGAGACCACTCCCCTGGATGTAAAGTCTGGCGGCTGAGATAATCCGCCTCCCAATTGTCTACACCCGAGATACTTCTTTCATAGCTTGGGGACTGTGAGTTCCACCCTGATGATTGACATATGATTGACATAGGCCACTGTTGTGATATTGTCTGTCTGAAAACAAATGAACGGTTCTCTCTTTAACAGAGGCCAAAACTGAAGAGCTCTGAGAATAAAATATTTATTGGTAATCTCGCCTCTTGAGATTTCCAAACCCCTTGTGCTGTCAGAGATCCCCAAACAGCTCTCCAACCTGAAAGACTCGCATCTGTTGTGATCACAGTCCAGGTTGGCCGAACAAAAGAAGCCCCTTGAACTAAACAATGGTGATCTATCCACCATGTCAGAGAGTGTCGTACATTGGGATTTAAGGATATTAATTGTGATATCTTTGTATAATCCCTGCACCATTGGTTCAGCATACAAAGCTGTAGAGGTCTCATGTGAAAACGAGCAAAGGGGATCGCGTCCGATGCTGCAGTCATGAGACCTAAAACTTCCATGCACATAGCCACTGAAGGGAATGACTGAGACTGAAGGTGCCGGCAGGCTGCAACCAATTTTAAACGTCTGTTGTCTGGGAGACAGAGTCATGAACACTGAATCTATCTAGAAGCCTAAAAAGTTGACCCTTGTCTGAGGAATCAAGAAACTTGTGGCAAATTGATCCTCCAACCATGTTTCCGAAGTTGATTTGTGTGAGATTCTGCAGTATGTAAAGACTGAGCTAGTACCAAGATATCGTTCCAATAAGGAAACACCGCAATACACCTGTTCACTGATTACAGAGAGTAGGGCACCCAGAACCTTTGAGAAGATTCTTGGAGCTGTTGCTAGGCCAAATGGAAGAGCAACAAATTGGTAATGCTTGTTTAGAAAAGAGAATCTCAGAAACTGATAATGTTCTGGATGAATCGGAATATGAAGGTATGCATCCTGCAAGCCAATTGTGGACATATAATGTCCTTGCTGAACAAAAGGCAGAATAGTCCTTATAGTCACCATCTTGAAAGTTGGTACTCTTACATAACGATTCAAAATTTTCAGATCCAGAACTGGTCTGAATAAATTTTCCTTTTTTGGGACAATGAATAGATTTGAATAAAACCCCAAACCTTGTTCCTGAAGAGGAACTGGCATGATTACCCCTGAAGACTCCAGGTCTGAAACACACTTCAGGAAAGCCTGAGCTTTTACCGGATTTGCTGGGATACGTGAGAGAAAAAAATCTTCTCACAGGAGGTCTTACTCTGAATCCTATTTGATACCCTTGAGAGACAATGCTCTTCTAGCTAAAATAGCTAAAGACATGGATCTAACATCAATTTTGATATAAAAAATGGCATCACAAATAAAATGATTAGCATATTGCAGTAAGCGAATGATGCTAGATAAGTCAGAATCCAATTCCTGTTGCGCTAAATTCTCCAACCAGAAAGTTGATGCAGTCGCAACATCAGCCAAAGAAATTGCAGGTCTAATAAGATGACCTGAATATAAATAGGCCTTCCTTAGATAAGATTCAAGCTTCCTATCTAAAGGATCCTTAAAGGAAGTACTATCTTCCATAGGAATAGTGGTACGTTTAGCAAGAGTAGAAATAGCCCCATCAACTTTGGGGATTTTTTCCCAAAACTCTATAGATTTTGCTGGTAAAGGATACAATTTTTTAAACCTTGAAGAAGGAATAAAAGAAGTACCTGGCTTATTCCATTCCTTAGAAATCATATCAGAAATAGCCTCAGGAATAGGAAAAACCCCTGGAGAAACCACAGGAGGTTTAAAAACAGCATTTAAACGTTTATTAGACTGCACGTCAAGAGGACTGGTTACCTCAATATCCAAAGTAATTAACACTTCTTTTAATAAAGAACGCATATACTCTATTTTAAATAAATAAGTAGATTTGTCAGTGTCAATGTCTGAGGAAGGATCTTCTGTATCAGATAGATCCTCATCAGAAGAGGATAAATTATTATGTTGTTGGTCATTTGAAATTTCATCAACTAAATGAGAAGTTTTAAAAGACCTTTTACATTTATTCGAAGGTGGAATTGCAGACAACGCCTTCAAAATAGAATCAGAAACAAATTCTTTAAAATTTACAGGTATATCATGCACATTAGAAGTTGAAGGAACTGCAACTGGCAATGTACTATTACTGCTAGATACACTATCTGCATGTAAAAGTTTATTATGACAACTATTACAAATGACATTCGGGGAAATAATTTCAACAATTTTACAACAAATGCACTTAGCTTTGGTAGAATCGATGTCAGGCAGCAATGTTCGAGCAGAAACTTCTGAGGCAAGATTGAGACATCTTGCAAAATGTAAGAGAAAAAACAACATATAAAGCAAAATTATCTATTTCCTTATATGACAGTTTCAGGAATGGGAAAAAATGCAAATAGCATAGGCCTCTGATAGAGAAAAAAGCAAGAGGCAAACATCAATGGGGTATTGAAATAATGAAAAAGTTTGGCGCCAAGTATGATGCACAAACGTAACGTAAACTTTTTTGGCGCCAAAAATAACCGGAAATGACACACTCGCGTCACTAATGACGCAACCGTGTGAAAGGTCTCGGCGTCAAGTATGATGCCGGAAATGACGAAGTTGCGTCATAGACGTATTTTTCCGCGCCAAAAATGTTTTTGCGCCAAGAATGACGCAATAAAGTTTAGCATTTGACGCACCCGCGGGCCTAATGCTGCCCGCAATTTGCAAGAAGTAGTCAATTGAAAAAAGACTAAACCCCAGGTAAGAAAAAAATTTCTTTAAAAGATGTTTATATTTCCCAAATATGAAACTGACAGTCTGCAGAAGGGAAATACATGAACCTGACTCATGGCAAATATAAGTACAATACATATATTTAGAACTTTATATAAATGCATAAAGTGCCAAACCATAGCTGAGGTGTCTTAAGAAATAAAAACATACTTACCCAAAGACACCCATCCACATATAGCAAATAGCCAAACCAGTACTGAAACAGTTATTAGTAGAGGCAATGGTAAATTGAGAGTATATCGTCGATCTGAAAAGGGAGGTAGGAGATGAATCTCTACGACCGATAACAGAGAACCTATGAAATAGACCCACGTTAGGGAAATCATCGTATTCAATAAGTGATACTCCCTTCACGTCCCTCTGACATTCACTGTAATCTGAGAGGAATCAGGCTTCAACAATGCTGAGAAGCGCATATCAACGTAGAAATCTTAGCACAAACTTACTTCACCACCTCCATAGGAGGCAAAGTTTGTAAAACTGTGGGTGTGGTGAGGGGTGTATTTATAGGCATTTTGAGGTTTGGGAAACTTTGCCCCTCCTGGTAGGATTGTATATCTTATACGTCACTAGCTCATGGACTCTTGCCAATTACATGAAAGAAATATGTAGGCCTTCCTCCATTACTACCAACCCAAGCCCCTGTAAGGCTAAGCCAGCAGATGTTTCCGAAACTGAAGAAACTTACGAGCTATTACATACCTTGTTAGAAGGTTTAGGGCGACGGATGACAAGCTGTTTCTATGACCTATCTGATACTCTAAAATCGACATCAAGGGGAGCGGTCAGCGCCGCACTAGCTAACAAAGACTATGGGAGCGCACAGGTGGAGATGCCTCTAGAATGCCTGCTGCCGATGTCTTTTACTCCCCCGTTACTTATCTTGAATAGCGAAGATGTGTGTGATCCATCACAGGGACATTCTGCACTACCTCTCGCTGATCACACGACAACCGTGTCGAGCATTGCAGCGATTTTGGAACTGAGCCCACAGAGTGTGAAGGTTAGACAGTTTCCTAGGTCCACACCATGCCTCACAGCACTGGGGGTGTATCGCTGGCCCTTGGCTTATGACCGTGGTGAGCTGATCGATCGTTCAGGCAGAGATCTGGAACTTACTTTATCACTGCTGCCACGGGCTTTGATTTGGATGCCTGACATTCTTTCGTTGCTGTGTCCTGCTTATGCAGTGATGGCGCAGGCTTCGGGGTACAACCACGTGGATGAGGAATCTTCATACCTCAAATTATTATGCATAAGCTTATAGACTTGGTGTTGGATAATTTTTCTTACGGGGTATAGGCTAGGGGAAAGACGCTACACTTCTTCTGTTCATTCTCCCTAAGCCGGTGGGGAAAAACTTTACATGCCTTTTGTAGAGCTTTTGGTTATCGCAACCCCACAGCCCAATGTTAATGATGACATGCTTAAATTGTCTGATGTGGTGTTTCCTAAGCTCCGGTTGTGACTGTTTAGTTATCCTATGGCCAATTTCCCTTTCCCAGTCAGAACAGCACTCGTTTAGACCACATGTCTGTTTATTTTTCCACAGTTTTCATAGCATTTACCAATTATGTTAATTAATGTATTAAGATGTTTTATATTCATATACATGTTTCAAAAAGTTTATTATAGTTTTAGTAATATATTATTTGACTTGAACTAGTGGTTGATCTATACCATATATTTTCTATAAGAAGCTGGACTTATATTAGCCTCTTGTATCTAACTCTCAGTTTCTTTTGCATTTTGCTGTAGTTTAATGTCATATTCTGTAAGTATCAAAGGTCTCAAGTCTACATTTGATTCATAACACCTATATACCTGAATATATATTTTAGAATTATACCCAGCTTAGCTTAAGACTAGGTGTAGTATTTAATATATGATAACATTTAGGTTTCATGCATTAATATATGCACACACTGACTAATAACTGTTCTGCAGTGCTATTGAGATACAGTAGCTAGTTAATTTTTTCTACTGCACCTACCTCTGTTTATTATTCTTCTAATTAGGAGGTTTACTCTCCATCCAGTTTACTGTATCTGTCACCTGTACATGTATTAATAGTAGAATACACTGATAGACTGATGGCGTATTCAGAGCTCACTAATACTCATAAGCTTATCTGCTTTATTGATCCTATCTCAGCTCAAAATTTCCTTATATTTAGTCATACCTCATAGATTTAAGCACTGTAGTCAGCAAGGTCTACCACGTTTACTAGTTTCCCATATTCTTGTAATTTACAAGCCACTGGCCCGTGCGATAGGCTGTCACTGGTTCTGAGAGTTTGTTGCTGTACAGTGCTACTCTAGCATCTCTATGTATTCCCAGGCTAAGTGCAAGGGATACCAGAATAAGTTAGAACAATGCCTAGCTCAAAACAAGTCGTAAGCTCTTGCCGCAGTATTAATTGCACTATGGATAGAATCTTACCCGCTTTTTGCATAAGTACTACCATTTACTTAAGTTTATAGGCATAGTTTAATATTTAAAATCAACGAGATTGTTTAATATTAATCTCCTATTCATTAAGCTATTTCAGAGACCATATCATTTACAATTATAGTCTAGACTTTTGTATTCTTCATTTGCAACCTATTCATTATTTAAGATTGATTTATTAAATACAAGTATCTCTGCCAGCAGAGGGTTTCCTATTTTGACAAAGTAACCCCAGTGGATCTTAACTTAAGAAACCTCTTGCTAGGATATTGCCTATACTTGTACTAGTGAGGGTTAATTTAATAATGTCTTTTCAGCCATAAGCAAACTCCAACCTGATATCTGCTGTTATTGTTGTAACGCCTGGTACCCTCTTAACGTTTGGTGCCTACTTTTTATATGACTGTAGATCTACATCTGAAGCTGTGGGATTAATAAGTTAAATTGTTATTGGTATCATATACTATTGCTTCCTACTTGATATATGTATTTTGAGCTTGTGGCTAAGATTTCAAGAAAGGACCTAACTGCTGTACTATAAGTCTATTCACCACTTGTACTCTATATTATTAATATTTGACGTTATATATAACTCTATATTTCCTAAATTGCCCTTATATATATGGCTCCACCCCTCCACCCTTTCCCTCATTTACATAGCGGTGCTTACCCGCTGAAATCCCCCCCCATATTATATTTCTTTCATGTAATTAACAAGAGTCCATGAGCTAGTGACGTATGGGATATACATTCCTACCAGGAGGGGCAAAGTTTCCCAAACCTTAAAATGCCTATAAATACACCCCTCACCACACCCACAAATCAGTTTTACAAACTTTGCCTCCAAGGGAGGTGGTGAAGTAAGTTTGTGCTAGATTCTACGTTGATATGCGCTCCGCAGCAAGTTGGAGCCCGGTTTTCCTCTCAGCGTGCAGTGAATGTCAGAGGGATGTGAGGAGAGTATTGCCTATTGAATGCAGTGATCTCCTTCTACGGGGTCTATTTCATAAGGTTCTCTGTTATCGGTCGTAGAGATTCATCTCTTACCTCCCTTTTCAGATCGACGATATACTCTTATATTTACCATTTCCTCTACTGATTCTCGTTTCAGTACTGGTTTGGCTTTCTACAAACATGTAGATGAGTGTCCTGGGGTAAGTAAGTCTTATTTTCTGTGACACTCTAAGCTATGGTTGGGCACTTTATTTATAAAGTTCTAAATATATGTATTCAAACATTTATTTGCCTTGACTCAGAATGTTCAACTTTCCTTATTTCCAGACAGTCAGTTTCATATTTGGGATTATGCTTTAAATTATCATATTTTGTCTTACCTCAAAAATTTGACTTTTTTCCCTGTGGGCTGTTAGGCTCGCGGGGGCTGAAAATGCTTCATTTTATTGCGTCATTTTTGGCGCGGATTTTTTTGGCGCAAAAATTCATTTCCGTTTCCGGCGTCATACGTGTCGCCGGAAGTTGCGTCATTTTTTGACGTTATTTTGCGCCAAAAATGTCGGCGTTCCGGATGTGGCGTCATTTTTGGCGCCAAAAGCATTTAGGCGCCAAATAATGTGGGCGTCTTATTTGGCGCCAAAAAATATGGGCGTCGCTTTTGTCTCCACATTATTTCAGTCTCATTTTCATTTTGCTTCTGGTTGCTAGAAGCTTGATGTTTGGCATTTTTTTTCCCATTCCTGAAACTGTCTTATAAGGAATTTGATTTATTTTGCTTTATATGTTGTTTTTTCTCTTACATATTGCAAGATGTCTCACGTTGCATTTGAGCCAGAAGATACTACAGGAAAACCACTGCCTGCTGGATCTACCAAAGCTAAGTGTATCTGCTGTAAACTTTTGGTAGCTATTTCTCCAGCTGTTGTTTGTAATAATTGTCATGACAAACTTGTTAAAGCAGATAATATTTCCTTTAGTGATGTACCATTGCCTGTTGCAGTTCCCTCAACATCTAAGGTGCAGAATGTTCCTGATAACATAAGAGATTTTGTTTCTGAATCCATAAAGAAGGCTTTGTCTGTTATTTCTCCTTCTAGTAAACGTAAGTCTTTTAAATCTTCTCTCTCTACAGATGAATTTTTAAATGAACACCATCATTCTGATTCTTTGGACTCTTCTAGTTCAGAGGATTCTGTCTCAGAGATTGATGCTGATAAATCTTCATATTTATTTAAGATGGAATTTATTCGCTCTTTACTTAAAGAAGTACTAATTGCTTTAGAAATAGAGGATTCTAGTCCTCTTGATACTAATTCTATACGTTTGGATAAGGTTTTTAAAGCTCCTGCGGTTATTCCAGAAGTCTTTCCTGTTCCTAATGCTATTTCTGCAGTAATTGCTAAGGAATGGGATAAATTGGGTAATTCATTTACTCCTTCTAAACGTTTTAAGCAATTATATCCTGTTCCGCCTGACAGGTTAGAATTTTGGGACAAAATCCCTAAAGTTGATGGGGCTATTTCTACCCTTGCTAAACGTACTACCATTCCTACGTCAGATGGTACCTCGTTTAAGGATCCTTTAGATAGAAAAATTGAATCTTTTCTAAGAAAAGCTTATCTATGTTCAGGTAATCTTCTTAGACCTGCTATATCTTTGGCTGATGTTGCTGCAGCTTCAACTTTTTGGTTGGAAACTCTAGCGCAACAAGTATCAAATCGTGATTCTCATGATATTATTCTTCTTCTCCAGCATGCTAATAATTTCATCTGTGATGCCATTTTTGATATTATTAGAGTTGATGTTAGATTTATGTCTCTGGCTATCTTAGCCAGAAGAGCTTTATGGCTTAAGACTTGGAATGCTGATATGGCTTCTAAATCAACTCTACTTTCCATTTCTTTCCAGGGAAACAAATTATTTGGTTCTCAGTTGGATTCTATTATTTCAACTGTTACTGGTGGGAAAGGAACTTTTTTACCACAGGATAAAAAGTCTAAAGGTAAAAACAGGGCTAACAATCGTTTTCGTTCCTTTCGTTTCAACAAAGAACAAAAGCCTGATCCTTCGTCCTCAGGAGCAGTTTCAGTTTGGAAACCATCTCCAGTCTGGAATAAATCCAAGCCTGCTAGAAAGGCAAAGCCTGCTTCTAAGTTCACATGAAGGTACGGCCCTCATTCCAGTTCAGCTGGTAGGGGGCAGGTTACGTTTTTTCAAAGAAATTTGGATCAAATCTGTTCACAATCTTTGGATTCAGAACATTGTTTCAGAAGGGTACAGAATTGGTTTCAAGATGAGACCTCCTGCAAAGAGATTTTTTCTTTCCCATGTCCCAGTAAATCCAGTGAAAGCTCAAGCATTTCTGAATTGTGTTTCAGATCTAGAGTTGGCTGGAGTAATTATGTCAGTTCCAGTTCCGGAACAGGGGATGGGGTTTTATTCAAATCTCTTCATTGTACCAAAGAAGGAGAATTCCTTCAGACCAGTTCTGGATCTAAAATTATTGAATCGTTATGTAAGGATACCAACGTTCAAGATGGTAACTGTAAGGACTATATTGCCTTTTGTTCAGCAAGGGAATTATATGTCCACAATAGATTTACAGGATGCATATCTGCATATTCCGATTCATCCAGATCATTATCAGTTCCTGAGATTCTCTTTTCTAGACAAGCATTACCAATTTGTGGCTCTACCGTTTGGCCTTGCTACAGCTCCAAGAATTTTCACAAAGATTCTCGGTGCCCTTCTGTCTGTAATCAGAGAACAGGGTATTGTGGTATTTCCTTATTTGGACGATATCTTGGTACTTGCTCCGTCTTTACATTTAGCAGAGTCTCATACGAATCGACTTGTGTTGTTTCTTCAAGATCATGGTTGGAGGATCAATTTACCAAAAAGTTCTTTGATTCCTCAAACTAGGGTAACCTTTCTGGGTTTCCAGATAGATTCAGTGTCCATGACTCTGTCTTTAACAGACAAGAGACGTCTAAAATTGATTACAGCTTGTCGAAACCTTCAGTCACAATCATTCCCTTCGGTAGCCTTATGCATGGAAATTCTAGGTCTTATGACTGCTGCATCGGACGCGATCCCCTTTGCTCGTTTTCACATGCGACCTCTTCAGCTCTGTATGCTGAACCAATGGTGCAGGGATTACACAAAGATATCTCAATTAATATCTTTAAAACCGATTGTTCGACACTCTCTAACGTGGTGGACAAATCACCATCGTTTAATTCAGGGGGCTTCTTTTGTTCTTCCGACCTGGACTGTAATTTCAACAGATGCAAGTCTCACAGGTTGGGGAGCTGTGTGGGGATCTCTGACGGCACAAGGAGTTTGGGAATCTCAGGAGGTGAGATTACCGATCAATATTTTGGAACTCCGTGCAATTTTCAGAGCTCTTCAGTTTTGGCCTCTTCTGAAGAGAGAATCGTTCATTTGTTTTCAGACAGACAATGTCACAACTGTGGCATACATCAATCATCAAGGAGGGACTCACAGTCCTCTGGCTATGAAAGAAGTATCTCGAATTTTGGTTTGGGCGGAATCCAGCTCCTGTCTAATCTCTGCGGTTCATATCCCAGGTGTAGACAATTGGGAAGCGGATTATCTCAGTCGCCAAACGTTGCATCTGGGCGAATGGTCTCTTCACCCAGAGGTATTTCTTCAGATTGTTCAATTGTGGGGGCTCCCAGAGATAGATCTGATGGCCTCTCATCTAAACAAGAAACTTCCCAGGTATCTGTCCAGATCCCGGGATCCTCAGGCGGAGGCAGTGGATGCATTATCACTTCCTTGGAAGTATCATCCTGCCTATATCTTTCCGCCTCTAGTTCTTCTTCCAAGAGTAATCTCCAAGATTCTGAGGGAATGCTCGTTTGTTCTGCTAATAGCTCCGGCATGGCCTCACAGGTTTTGGTATGCGGATCTTGTCCGGATGGCATCTTGCCAGCCATGGACTCTTCCGTTAAGACCAGACCTTCTGTCACAAGGTCCTTTTTTCCATCCGGATCTGAAATCCTTAAATTTAAAGGTATGGAGATTGAACGCTTGATTCTTGGTCATAGAGGTTTCTCTGACTCCGTGATTAATACTATGTTACAGGCTCGTAAATCTGTATCTCGAGAGATATATTATAGAGTCTGGAAGACTTATATTTCATGGTGTCTTTCTCATCATTTTTCTTGGCATTCTTTTAGAATACCGAGAATTTTACAATTTCTTCAGGATGGTTTGGATAAGGGTTTGTCCGCAAGTTCTTTGAAAGGACAAATCTCTGCTCTTTCTGTTCTTTTTCACAGAAAGATTGCTATTCTTCCTGATATTCATTGTTTTGTACAAGCTTTGGTTCGTATAAAACCTGTCATTAAGTCAATTTCTCCTCCTTGGAGTTTGAATTTGGTTCTGGGAGCTCTTCAAGCTCCTCCGTTTGAACCTATGCATTCATTGGACATTAAATTACTTTCTTGGAAAGTTTTGTTCCTTTTGGCCATCTCTTCTGCTAGAAGAGTTTCTGAATTATCTGCTCTTTCGTGTGAGTCTCCTTTTCTGATTTTTCATCAGGATAAGGCGGTGTTGCGAACTTCTTTTGAATTTTTACCTAAAGTTGTGAATTCCAACAACATTAGTAGAGAAATTGTGGTTCCTTCATTGTGTCCTAATCCTAAGAATTCTAAGGAGAAATCATTGCATTCTTTGGATGTTGTTAGAGCTTTGAAATATTATGTTGAAGCTACGAAATCTTTCCGTAAGACTTCTAGTCTATTTGTTATCTTTTCCGGTTCTAGGAAAAGCCAGAAAGCTTCTGCCATTTCTTTGGCATCTTGGTTGAAATCTTTAATTCATCTTGCCTATGTTGAGTCGGGTAAAACTCCGCCTCAAAGAATTACAGCTCATTCTACTAGGTCAGTATCTACTTCCTGGGCGTTTAGGAATGAAGCTTCGGTTGACCAGATCTGCAAAGCAGCAACTTGGTCTTCTTTGCATACTTTTACTAAATTCTACCATTTTGATGTATTTTCTTCTTCTGAAGCAGTTTTTGGTAGAAAAGTTCTTCAGGCAGCGGTTTCAGTTTGAATCTTCTGCTTATGTTTTTTGTTAAACTTTATTTTGGGTGTGGATTATTTTCAGCAGGAATTGGCTGTCTTTATTTTATCCCTCCCTCTCTAGTGACTCTTGTGTGGAAAGATCCACATCTTGGGTAGTCATTATCCCATACGTCACTAGCTCATGGACTCTTGTTAATTACATGAAAGAAAACATAATTTATGTAAGAACTTACCTGATAAATTCATTTCTTTCATATTAACAAGAGTCCATGAGGCCCACCCTTTTTTGTGGTGGTTATGATTTTTTTGTATAAAGCACAATTATTCCAATTCCTTATTTTATATGCTTCGCACTTTTTCTTATCACCCCACTTCTTGGCTATTCGTTAAACTGATTTGTGGGTGTGGTGAGGGGTGTATTTATAGGCATTTTAAGGTTTGGGAAACTTTGCCCCTCCTGGTAGGAATGTATATCCCATACGTCACTAGCTCATGGACTCTTGTTAATATGAAAGAAATGAATTTATCAGGTAAGTTCTTACATAAATTATGTTTTTCATTCTTTCGCATTCTTAAGCTCATACAGAGCTACTCATCCGACCATCAGTTGTCTTTTATTCTCATAGACCTTATGGTCTAAAAGTGTGTTCTCAATTGGTCAACTATTTTCATTATAATATTATAAAATCGAGGTTCCATTACCCTACCCACTGTGAATTTTCTAATTGTCAAATTATTTTATTCAATTGTATTTGTATCTTTTCTTTTGCTGTTGTCAAAAGGCGTTTTATGTTTGTTACGCAAAACCTCAATAAAAAATGTTTAAAAAAAACACAAAACAAAAAACTTACAATTATTACCTAAATAATTACTATTTAAAACTAAATACTTACCTATAAATTAAAACCTAAGCTAGCTACAAAATAACTAATAGTTACATTGCAGCTAGCTTAGGTTTTATTTTTATCTCACTGGTAAGTTTGTATTTATTTTAACTAGGTAGCTAAATGCCCTTTTCAGGGCAATGCCCATCCAAATGCCCTTTTCAGGGCAATGGTTAGCTTAGGTTTATTTAGATAGGTTTTTATTTGGGGGGTTTCGTTGGGTGTGGTGGGTTTTACTGTAAAAGAGCTGATTTATTTGGGGCAATGCCCCACAAAAGGCCCTTTTAATGGCCATTGGCAGTTTAGTGTAGGCTAGGGTTTTTTTTTATTGGGGGGGGGGGGGCTTTTTTATTTTGATAGGGCTATTAGATTAGGAGTAATTTGTTTTTTCTTTGGATAATTTAGTTTTTTATTTTGTGTAATTTAGTGTTTATTTTTTTTTGTAATTTAGATAATTGTATTTTATTAATTTAATTAAATTTATTTTATTGTAATGTTAGGTTTTAGTGTAAGGCAGGTTAGGTTTTATTTTACAGGTAAGTTTGTATTTATATTAGCTAGGTAGTTATTAAATAGTTTATAAGTATTTACTAACTAGTCTACCTAGTTAAAATAAATACAAACTTATATGTGAAATAAAAATAAAACCTAAGCTAGCTACAATATAACTATTAGTTATTTTATTTATATTTTTATTTTATAGGTAAGTATTTAGTTTTAAATAGGAATTATTTAGGTAATAATTGTAAGTTTTATTTAGATTTATTTTAATTATATTTAAGTTGGGGGGATAGGATTAGATTTAAGATTAGGGTTACGTTAGGTTTAGGGGTTAATATATTTATTTAGTGTTAGTGATGTTGGAGGCCAGAGGTTTAGGGGTTAATAACTTTAGTATAGTGGCAACGACATTGGGGGCGGAAGATTAGGGGTTAATAACTGTAATATAGGTGGTGGCGATGTTAAGGGCGGCAGATTAGGGGTTTATAAGTGTATTTAGGTTGCGGCGATGTTAGGGGCAGCAGATTAGGAGTTAATAGCTGTATGTAGGTGGCGGTGATATCGGGAGCGGCAGATTAGGGGTTAATAGATTTATTAAAGTGGTGGTGATGTTAAGGGCGGGAGATTAGGAGTTAATAACATTATGTAGGTTGCGGCGATGTCAGGGGCAGCAGATTAGAGGTGTTTAGACATGTTTTTTATGTTAGGGTGTTAGGTTGAAACGTAACTTTCTTTCATGTAATTGGCAAGAGTCCATGAGCTAGTGTCGTATGGGATATACAATCCTACCAAGAGGGGCAAAGTTTCCCAAATCTCAAAATGCCTATAAATACACTCCTCACCACACCCACAATTCAGTTTTGCAAACTTTGCCTCCTATGGAGGTGGTGAAGTAAGTTTGTGCTAAGATTTCTACGTTGATATGCGCTTCTCATCATTTTGAAGCCTGATTCCTCTCAGAGTACAGTGAATGTCAGAGGGAAGTGAAGGGAGTATCACCTATTAAATTTAAATGGTTTTCCTCACGGGGGATCTATTTCATAAGTTCTCTGTTATCGGTCATAGAGATTCATCTTCTACTTCCCTTTTCAGATCGACGATATACTCTCATATTCCATTACCTCTACTGATTACCGTTTCAGTACTATTTTGGCTATCTGCTATATGTGGATGGGTTTCTTTTGGTAAGCATGTTTTCATTACTTAAGACACTCTCAGCTATGGTTTGGCACTTTATGTATTTATATAAAGTTCTAAATATATGTATTGTACTTATATTTGCCATGATTCAGGTTTTCAGTATATTTTCTTTTGCAGACTGGCAGTTTCATATCTGGGAAATGCTTTTTTATGAAAATGTATTTCATACCTGGGGTATAGTCTCTTTTTTAAAATTTACTGTTTTTTAAATTCGCAGGCAGAATTAGGCTCGCGAGGGCGCAAAATGCCAAAGTTTATTGCATCATTCATGGCATGAGACTTTTTTGGCGCGAAGTTATGTTTGTTGACGCAAATTCATCATTTCCGGTGTCTTAGTTGACGCCGAGTCCTTCTCAAGGTTGCGTCATCTATGACGCGAGTGTCGTTTCCGGACGTTTTTGGCGCCAAAAAATATTTTTCTGTTTGTTGTGCGTCATACTTGGCTCCAAATATTTTCATTATTTAAGACCCCGTTCCTATTTGCCTCTTGCCTTTTTTCTATGTCAGAGGGCTATGCTGTTTGCATTTTTTCCCATTCCTGAAACTGCCATATAAGGAAATTGATTTTGCTTTATATGTTGTTTTTCTTTCTTATATTTGCAAGATGTCTCAATCTTATCCTGTCTCAGAAATCACTGTTGGAACCCTGCTGCCTGATAACAGTTCTACCAAAGCTAAGTGCATTTTTTGTAAACTTGTGGAGGTTATGCCACCAGCTGTAGTTTGTAATAGTTGTCATGATAAACGTTTACATGCAGAGAATGTATCCATCAGTAGTAGTTAATTACCTGTTGCTGTTCCCTTATCATCAACATCTAATGCACAAGATATACCTGTAAATTTAAAATAATTTATTTCGGATTCTATTCAGAAGGCTTTGTCTGCCATTCCGCCTTCTAATAAACGTAAAAGGTCTTTTAAAACGTCTCATAAAGTTGATGACATTTCAAATGACCGGCAACATACTGATTTATCCTTCTCTGATGAGGATCTATCTGATTCAGAAGATCCTGCCTCAGATATTGACACTGACAAATCCTCTTATTTATTTAAAATGGAGTATATTCGTTCTTTGCTAAAAGAAGTGTTGATTACATTAGATATGGAGGAAACTAGTCCTCTTGATATTAAAACTAGTAAACGTTTAAATTCTGTTTATAAACCTCCTGTGGTTATTCCAGAGGTTTTTCCAGTTCCTGATGCTATTTCTGATATGATTTCTAAAGAATGGAATAGGCCTGGTACTTCTTTTATTCCTTCTTCAAGGTTTAACAAATTGTATCCTTTGCCAGCAGTTAGATTGAAGTTTTGGGAAAAGATCCACAAAGTTGATGGGGCTATCTCTACTCTTGCTAAGCGTACTACTATTCCTACGGAAGATAGTACTTCTTTTAAAGATCCTTTAGATAGGAAACTTTAATCTTATCTAAGGAAAGCTTATTTATATTCCGGTCATCTTCTTAGGCCTGCAATTTCTTTGGCTGATGCTTCAACTTTTTGGTTGGAAACTTTAGCGCAACAAGTATCGGATCATGATTTGTCTAGCATTGTTAAGTTGATTCAACATGCTAATAATTTCATTTGTGATGCCATTTTTGATATCATAAAAATTGATGTTAAATCTATGTCTTTTTTAGCTAGAAGAGCTTTGTGGCTCAAATCTTGTAATGCTGATATGACTTTTAAGTCCAGATTTCTATCTCTTTCTTTCCAAGGTAATAAATTATTTGGTTCTCAGTTGGATTCAATAATTTCCACTGGCGGAAGGTTTTTTTTTTGCCTAAGGATATAAGACCTAAGGGTACATTTAAAGCTTCTAACAGTTTTTCGTTCCTTTCTACAAAATAAGGAACACAACCTAATCCTTCCCCCAAGGAATCTGTTTTCAATTGGAAACCTTCTTCAAATTGGAATAAATCCAAGCCATTTAAGAGATCAAAGCCAGCCCCCAAGTCTGCATAAAGGTGCGGCCCTCATTCCAGCTCAGCTGGTAGGGGGCAGATTAAAATCTTTAAAAAATGTTTGGAACAATTCGGTCCAAAATCATTGGATTCAGAGTATTGTCTCTCAGGGGTACAGAATAGGATTCAGAGTAAGACCGCCTGTGAGAAGATTTTTTTCTCTCACGCATTCCAGCAAACCCAGTAAAGGCTCAGGCTTTCCTGAAGTGTGTTTCAGACCTGGAGTTATCAGGGGTAATCATGCCAGTTCCGTTTCGGGAACAGGGTCTGGGCTTTTATTAAAATCTATTCATTGTCCCAAAGAAAGAAAATTCATTTAGACCAGTTCTGGATCTAAAGATTTTGAATCGATATGTAAGAGTACCAACTTTCAAAATTGTGACTATAAGGGCTATTCTGCCTTTTGTTCAGCAAGGGCATTATATGTCCACAATAGACTTACAGGATGCATATCTTAATATTCCGATTCATCCGGATCACTATCAGTTCCTGAGATTCTCTTTTCTAGACAAGCATTACCAATTTGTTGCTCTTCCTTTTGGCCTAGCAACAGCTCCAAGAATCTTTTCAAAGGTTCTCGGTGCCCTACTCTCTGTAATCAGAGAGCGGGGTATTGCAGTGTTTCCTTATTTGGACGATATCTTGGTACTCTCTGTCTTTACGTTCTGCAAAATCTCACACGAATCAACTAGTGTTGTTTCTTCAAAGACATGGTTGGAGGATCAATTTACCAAAAAGTTCTTTGATTCCTCAGACAAAGGTAACCTTTTTAGGTTTCCAGATAGATTCAGTCTCCATTACTTTGTCTCTAACAGACAAGAGATGTTTGAAATTGATTGCAGCCTGTCGGAACCTTCAGTCTCAGTGATTCCCTTCAGTAGCTATGTGCATGGAAGTTTTAGGTCTCATGACTGCTGCATCGGATGCGATCCCCTTTGCTCGTTTTCATATGAGACCTCTCCAGCTTTGTATGCTGAATCAATGGTGCAGGGATTATACAAGGATATCACAATTAATATCCTTAAATGCCAATTTTCAACTTTCTCTGGCTTGGTGGTTAGATCACCATTGTATAATTCTAGGGGCCTCTTTTGTTCATCCAACCTGGACTGTGATCACAACAGATGCAAGTCTTTCAGGTTGGGGAGCTGTTTGGGGATCTCTGACAGCACAAGGAGTTTGGAAATCTAAAGAGGCAAGATTACCAATCAATATTTTGAAACTCCGTGCGATTCTCAGGTCTCTTCAGTTTTGGCCTCTGTTGAAGAGAGAACAGTTCATTTGTTTTCAGACAGACAATATCACAACTGTGGCATATGTCAATCATCAGGTTGGGACTCACAGTCCTCAAGCTATGAAAGAAGAATCTCGGATACTTGTTTGGCCTTCATCCAGCTCCTGTCCAATTTCTGAGGTTCATATCCCAGGTATAGACAATTGGGAAACGGATTACCTCAGTCGTCAGACTTTACATCCTGGAGAATGGTCTCTCTACCCAGATGTGTTTTCTCAAGTTGTTCAGATGTGGGGGCTTCCAGAAAAATATCTGATGGCATCTCATCTAAACAAAAAACTTCCCAGGTACCTGTCCAGGTCCAGGGATCCACAGGCGGAAGCAGTGGATGCATTTGACACTTCCTTGGTGTTATCAACCTGCTTATATTTTCCCGCCTCTAGTTCTTCTTCCAAGAGTGATCAACAAAATCATCATGAGCAATCGTTTGTGCTGCTGGTGGCTCCAGCATGGTCATACAGGTTTTGGTATGCGGATCTTGTTCGGATGTCCAGTTGCCAACCTTGGCCACTTCCATTAAGGCCAGACCTTCTATCTCAAGGTCCGTTTTTTCCATCAGGATCTCAAATCATTAAATTTGAAGGTATGGAAATTGAACGCTTAGTGCTTAGTCATAGAGGTTTCTCTGACTCAGTGATTAATACTATGTTGCAGGCTCGTAAATCTGTTTCTAGAAAGATTTATTATCAAGTTTGGAAGACTTACATTTCATGGTGTTCTTCTCATAAATTCTCTTGGCATTCTTTTTGAATTCCTAGAATTTTACAGTTTCTTCAGGATGGTTTGGATAACGGTTTGTCTGCAAGTTCATTGAAAGGACAAATCTCTGCTCTTTCTGTTTTATTTCACAGAAAGATTGCTAAACTTCCTGATATTCATTGTTTTGTGCAGGCTTTGGTTCGTAGCAAGCCTGTCATTAAATCAATCTCTCCTACTTGGAGTCTTAATTTGGTTTTAAAGGCTTTACAGGCTCCTCCGTTTGAGCTTATGCATTCTTTGGACATTAAACTACTTTCTTGGAAAGTGCTGTTTCTTTTGGCCATCTCTTCTGCTAGAAGAGTTTCTGAATTATTCGCTCTCTGTTGTGAATCTCCTTTTCTGATTTTTCATCAGGATAAGGCAGTTTTGCGGACTTCATTTAAATTCTTACCTAAGGTTGTGAATTCTAACAACATTAATAGAGAAATTGTTGTTCCTTCCTTATGTCCTAATCCTAAAAATTCTTTGGAGAGATCTTTACATTCTTTGGATGTGGTGAGAGCTCTGAAATATTATGTTGAAGATTTCAGGAAGACTTCTAGTCTATTTGTTATCTTTTCTGGTTCCAGGAAAGGTCAGAAGGCTTTTGCCGTTTCCTTGGCCTTGTGGTTAAAACTTTTGATTCATCAAGTCTATTTGGAGTTGGGTCAAGCCCCGCCTCAGAGAATTACAGCTCATTCTACTAGATCAGTTTCCACTTCCTGGGCTTTTAAGAATAAAGGTTCAGTTGATCAGATTTGCAAAGCTGCTACTTGGTCTTCTTTGCATACATTTACTAAATTCTACCATTTTGATGTATTTGATTCTTCGGAAGCAGTTTTTGGTAGAAAAGTTCTTCAGGCAGCTGTTTCAGTTTGATTTTTCTGCTTTTGATTTAAGGTTTTTTTCCTCACATTTATGAGAATTAACTTATATTTTGGGTTGGGGATTAATTTTCTCAGCGGGAAATGGCTGTTTTTATTTTTATCCTTCCCTCTCTAGTAACTTGCGTGGAGTTCCACATCTTGGGTATTGCTATCCCATACGTCACTAGCTCATGGACTCTTGCCAATTACATGAAAGAAAACATAATTTATGTAAGAATTTACCTGATAAATTAATTTATTTCATATTGGCAAGAGTCCATGAGGCCCACCCCCTTTTTATGGTGGTTATGATTTTTTTTGTATAAAGCACAATTATTTCCAAATTCCTTTGTTGATGCTTTTTACTCCTTTCTTTATCATACCACTTCTTGGCTATTGGTTAACCTGAATTGTGGGTGTGGCGAGGAGTGTTTTTATAGTCATTTTGAGGTTTGGGAAACTTTGCCCCTCCTGGTAGTATTGTATATCCCATATGTCACTACCTCATGGACTCTTGCCAATATGAAAGAAATGAATTTATCAAGTAAGTTCTTACATAAATTATGTTTTTTCTTTCCACATAGACATCAATGGGGCTGCGTTACGGAGCTTTTGTTTCCGCGATTGCAGGTGTTAGGATTTTTTTTTGCCGGCTCTCCCCATTGATGTCTATGGGGAAATCATGTCAAAGCAGCGCTTGTTTTTGGATGAGGTATGGAGCTCAACGCCACCATATCGCCCATGCAAGCCGAGTTTTTATAAACCTGTAATAGCAGCGCTATAGGGAGGTGAAATTCCGTCGCTTTTGTGGCGGTCGTTAATTTCCCTATAGCGCTTAAAACTCGTAATCTGGCTGTATGTTCATAATCCTTTTCAAATCTGGATTTTAAATTTTTTTGCTTTTAAGTTTTTTTCCTATTCAATATACTATCTGTATTATACAGGTATACCTCACTTTACAAAGCTTCACTTTACAGCGATTCGCTAATACAGCGCTTTGTGGAGCTGAAGTTCAACCTCCAAGGATTTTGAAACAGTGCTGTAATCATCGTGCTGTGCTAGTGTTAAACTAAACGTAGCACTATTGCACCCCTAATATATGTTAGTTCAAACATGTTTTCATGATTTTAAACACTGAAAAGAAAGCTATAACTGCCTTGTTTCACTTTAAGGCAGTTTTCACTTTACAGCAGGGCTCCAGTCCCTAACCCGCTGTATGAGCGGGGTATACTTGTATTCTAAAGAATGGTTAATCTGATTCCCTCTTGGGACTGTACTACTATTTCTAAGGAAATTAGTACTTGTTTTCATGATTCTTTAGAATTTGAATATAATCTTAGCAGAGCATATTCATGTACTGTTTATATTTTTAGCTCAGCTTTATCTGTGGCTGACATTACTGTTCTCTCAACCTTTGTTGATCAGTTAGTATAAGCAGTTTCAGATTCTTAAGTATATACTTACCATATTTACTTTAGGTGTCTTCATTAAATTATGCTTACTATATCTATTATTATGATTTCAAATATAGTTTATTATCTCTATCTTGTTAGGATAATAATTTGTTTGATTTCTATTATCTTCATTATTTCTGGAGGTTTAGAGTTTTTTCTGCCTTACTTTTAAGTCCGGCGATGTAGATCAGTTGGTGAATGTCCTGACAAACGCTTGTTCTAGATCTAAGGGTCATAGATTCATTTCCCGGCAGGGTTGATTTGGCCTTTGAGGTCAATTTATTGTGTACCATTTATTTGGCTAATAATAACTACTGTTTTTATCAGCTGCTAATTTGGTTAACTACGAGTGTAAGCACTGAAGAAGCGTTTTTTTGTATCCTTCTGGGAGAAAAACGCTATATAATTACTAGTTATTAGACTGCATGAAGGTGCGGTTCTCAAACCAGTCCATCTGGTGGGGGGCAGATTAAATTGTTTTTGGATGAACTCAGTCCAAATTCTATTTTATTCTTAGAGTTTGAATAGATTTTTAGAATGAGACCTCCTATGGGAAGAATCTTTATTTCTTAGTACACTCTGTGAATTTTTTTCAGGAGTGATTATGCCAGTTCTTTTTTGCAGGAACAATTCAATTCTATTCCTTGTCCCTAAGAAGGAAGGTTTATTCAGGCCATTCTTGGGTCTGAAGACTTTTATATATTGTTTTGTTAAAGAGTCTCAACTTTTAAGTTGACGATTATAAGGACTTTTATGCCTTTTTGTAAAGATCATTTCATGTCCACTCCATTTTCCAGGATGTTTATCCTCTTATTTTATTTCAATCAGACTTGTGGATTCTGAAATTTTGTTTTCAAGCTTTACCAATTTGTCACTTCTCCATTTGGTTTAATGACAGCTTTATGAATCTTTTCAAAGGTTCTTGGTGCCCTTCTGTCAGACAGTAGGGTATTGTGGTGCTTCCCTATTTGGATGGTATCTTGGTATTAGCTTAAACTTTTCTTTTATTAAAGTCGGACAGATAACTTAGTATGCTAATGCACTGTGGCTGAGCTCTGTAGCAACTTGAGGCTTGCAGGATCGATTTCTGGCGAGGTCCATTCAGCCTTTCATCCTTCCGAGGTTGTTTAAAAAAGCAGCGTCTTGAGTCCCTTACGGGTGGTTAGACGCACTTTACAAGTACCCAATACATACATATGAAAGAGCAGTATTCAAATATATGGACTTTTCTTTTTGTGGAATCCCTCATGAATCAAGTTTTGTTTCTTCAAGACATGGTTAGAGGATTTAATTTACCTAAGAGAGTTGTGATTCCTCAGTCAAGGGTCACTTCTTTTTGGGTTTTTAGACGGATTCTGTGTTCATGTCTTTGTCGGACAAAAGTCAATTGTAAGTGGCGTTAGCCTGTCTAACTTACAGTCTAGAACATTTCTTTCAGTGGCTATGTTCATAGAAGTTTTAGGTCTCATAAACTGCGGCATAGGGCATGGCTCCCTTTGCTCGTTTTTCATCTGAGATCTCTTTTTGCTTTGCATACTGAATCAATGATACAGGGATTGTTTTTATATATCATAGTTGATATTTTTTAAATCCTAACACTCTTCTCTCTCTGTTTTGGTGATTATTCTATCATCATTTTATTCAGGGGGCCTCTTTTTGTTCGTCCTTTCTGGACTGTATTCTTAATGGATGCAAGTTTTACAGGTTGGGGAACTGTCTGAGGGTCTTTTGACAGCACAAGGGGTTTGGCAACTTCAAGAGGCGAGGTTTCTAATCGATATTTTAGTACTCCGTGCTATTTTTTCAGCGCTCTTTCAGGCTCGGCCTCTTTTAGGAGAGAACTTTTTCATTTTTTGCTTTCAGACAGACCATATCACAACTGTGGCATATGTCAATCAACAATAGGGACTTGTAGTTCCTTAAGCAATTAAGAAGTATCTTGAATACGTTCTTAGTTGGAATTCATCTTCTGTCTATTTTCTACGATTTTAGACATTTGGAG
>NC_069500.1:477169002-477171024 GCF_027579735.1 Bombina bombina
ATAAATAAGAGTATATCGTCGATCTGAAAAGGGAGGTAAGAGATGAATCTCTACGACCGATAACAGAGAACCTATGAAATAGACCCCGTAGAAGGAGATCACTGCATTCAAATAGGCAATACTCTCCTCACATCCCTCTGACATTCACTGCACGCTGAGAGGAAAACCAGGCTCCAACTTGCTGCGGAGCGCATATCAACGTAGAATCTAGCACAAACTTACTTCACCACCTCCATAGGAGGCAAAGTTTGTAAAACTGAATTGTGGGTGTGGTGAGGGGTGTATTTATAGGCATTTTGAGGTTTGGGAAACTTTGCCCCTCCTGGTAGGAATGTATATCCCATACGTCACTAGCTCATGGACTCTTGCTAATTACATGAAAGAAAATGCAAATAGCATAGCCTTCTGACATAGAAAAAGGCAAATTGAAATGGGGTATTAAATTAATGAAAAAATTTGGCGCCAAGTATGACGCACAAAGTAACTGAAATTTTTTTCTGCCGCCAACAACATCCGGAAATGACATACTCGCGTCACTAACGACGTAACCCTGTGTAAGGAACTCGCCGTCAACTACGACGCCGGAAATTACTAAATTGCGTCAACGGACTTACTTTCGTGCCAAAAAATTATTGTGCCAAGAATGACGCAATAAAGTCTAGCATTTGGCGCACTCGCGGACCTAATACTGCCCCCAATCTGCAAGAAAAATGTAGTCAATTTTGAAAAAAAGACTAAACCCCAGGTAAGAAAAATATTTCTTAAAATGTTTATTTTCCCCAAATATGAAACTGACAGTCTGCACAAGGAAATACAGGAACCCGACTCATGGCAAATATAAGTAAAATACATATATTTAGAACTTTATATAAATGCATAAAGTGAAAAACCATAGCAGGGGTGTCTTAAGTAATAAAAAAACATACTTACCGAATAGACACACATCCACATAAAGCAGATAGCCAAACCAATACTGAAACAGTTATCAGTAGAGGTAATGGTATATGAGAGTATATTGTCTATCTGAAAAGGGAGGTAGGGAGGTAGGAGATGAATCTCTACAACCGATAACAGAGAACCTATGAAATAGATCCCCGTTAGGAAGACCATTGCACTCTCTTCACGTTCCTTCTGACATTCGCTGTACTCCGAGGAAATCGGGCTTCAACAATGCTGAGAAGCACATGTCAACGTAGAAATCTTAGCACAAACTTACTTCACCACCTCCATAGGAGGCAAAATTTGTAAAACTGAATTGTGGGTGTGGTGAGGGGTGTATTTATAGGCATTTGAGGTTTGGAAAACTTTGCCCCTCCTGGTAGGATTGTATATCCCATACGTCACTAGCTCATGGACTCTTGCCAATTACATGAAAGAAAAGGGTGCCAAGCTATTATGAGCTGCGCAACACTTCAAAAACAAGTGAAACCTCTTTGTTCCAAGCCAAAAACACACAGCCTATGAGCCTAAAAAAACTCACATTAAGAAGATATAAATCCCCAAACTGTTCAAATAATCTCCCTAAAGGAGATATTAAGCCTTGATCCTATTGAGGTATGAAGAAGCCACAATGACCCTGTATAGTGTTTTACAATGTATATATAAAAAACTGTCTTACCCTTCAGGATCCATGCTGTGGAACAGGCACAGCCTCAAGTGTGACATTCTTGCAGCAGCGCTTCTGACATGGACTTGAGTGTGTAGCAGCAAGCAGTGAAACTCATCAACACTGATTGCTCAGGAGCTGTTAGCGACAGTCTGGATGGGTTCACAGAAAAACTTTCCCTGCATCTCCAGACTAACTTTCATCAATACTCAGAGGTTGACATGATTACTTAAAACTTCAGTCCTTTCTCGAAGGGAACATACCCATAAAAGACTATCCAAATCTGACACTTCTATGCCACCTCCAATAGTGATGAAAGGCAAAGAATGACTGGGGGGTAGGGGAAGTGGGAGGGATATTTAAGCCTTTGGCCAGGGTGTCTGCCTCCTCCTGTAAGAAATGAAGATGTGGACTCA
>NC_069500.1:477225370-477280613 GCF_027579735.1 Bombina bombina
GCAGGGAACAGGCTTTTTATTATAGACCAATTCTAGTGTGAAAGTCCTTATACATCCTTAAATATGTTCATGGTTTAATAACAGAGTGTTTTTATTTATTGAATCTCCCTGTTTGGGATCATGGTTTATTTCCCTCATCTTTAAAACATGCACTAGTCACACCTATCCTCAAAAAATCTCTCAATCCAACCTCCCCATCCAACTACCACCCTATTTCCCTACTCCCTCGCCTCAAAGCTTCTTGAAAAGCTTATATTTCTTTTTAAAGACACGATGAGTCCACGGATCATCTTCATTACTTGTGGGATATTCAATTCCTGGTCAGCAGGAAGAGGCAAAGAGCACTACAGCAGAGCTGTTAAATAGCTCCTCCCTTCCCTCCCACTCCAGTCATTCTCTTTGCCTACGTTAGTGATAGGAAGCAGGTAAAGTGAGGTGTTAATTTAGATTCTTCAATCAAGAGTTTTCTTTCATGTAATTAGCAAGAGTCCATGAGCTAGTGACGTATGGGGGATATACATTCCTACCAGGAGGGGCAAAGTTTCCCAAACCTCAAAATGCCTATAAATACACCCCTCACCACACCCACAATTCAGTTTTACAAACTTTGCCTCCGATGGAGGTGGTGAAGTAAGTTTGTGCTAGATTCTACGTTGATATGCGCTCCGCAGCAAGTTGGAGCCTGGTTTTCCTCTCAGCGTGCAGTGAATGTCAGAGGGATGTGAGGAGAGTATTGCCTATTTGAATGCAGTGATCTCCTTCTAAGGGGTCTATTTCATAGGTTCTCTGTTATCGGTCGTAGAGATTCATCTCTTACCTCCCTTTTCAGATCGACGATATACTCTTTTATATACCATTACCTCTGCTGATTCTCGTTTCAGTACTGGTTTGGCTTTCTACAAACATGTAGATGAGTGTCCTGGGGTAAGTAAATCTTATTTTCTGTGACACTCTAAGCTATGGTTGGGCACTTTGTTTATAAAGTTCTAAATATATGTATTCAAACATTTATTTGCCTTGACTCAGAATGTTCAACTTTCCTTATTTTTCAGACAGTCAGTTTCATATTTGGGATAATGCATTTGATTTAATCATTTTTTCTTACCTTCAAAAATTTGACTTTTTTCCCTGTGGGCTGTTAGGCTCGCGGGGGCTGAAAATGCTTCATTTTATTGCGTCATTCTTGGCGCAGACTTTTTTGGCGCAAAAATTATTTTCCGTTTCCGGCGTCATACGTGTCGACCGGAAGTTGCGTAATTTTTTGACGTTATTTTGCGCCAAAAATGTCGGCGTTCCGGATGTGGCGTCATTTTTGGCGCCAAAAAGCATTTAGGCGCCAAATAATGTGGGCGTCTTATTTGGCGCTAAAAAATATGGGCGTCGCTTTTGTCTCCACATTATTTAAGTCTCTTTTTTCATTGCTTCTGGTTGCTAGAAGCTTGTTCTTTGGCATTTTTTCCCATTCCTGAAACTGTCATTTAAGGAATTTGATCAATTTTGCTTTATATGTTGTTGTTTTTTCTCTTACATATTGCAAGATGTCTCACGTTGCATCTGAGTCAGAAGATACTACAGGAAAATCGCTGTCTAGTGCTGGATCTACCAAAGCTAAGTGTATCTGCTGTAAACTTTTGGTAGCTATTCCTCCAGCTGTTGTTTGTATTGATTGTCATGACAAACTTGTTAATGCAGATAATATTTCCTTTAGTAAAGTACCATTGCCTGTTGCAGTTCCTTCAACATCTAAGGTACAGAATGTTCCTGATGACATAAGAGATTTTGTTTCTGAATCCATAAAGAAGGCTATGTCTGTTATTTCTCCTTCTAATAAACGTAAAAAATCTTTTAAAACTTCTCTCCCTACAGATGAATTTTTAAATGAACATCATCATTCTGATTCTGATGACTCTTCTGGTTCAGAGGATTCTGTCTCAGAGGTTGATGCTGATAAATCTTCATATTTATTTAAAATGGAATTTATTCGTTCTTTACTTAAAGAAGTTCTAATTGCTTTAGAAATAGAGGATTCTGGTCCTCTTGATACTAATTCTAAACGTTTGGATAAGGTATTTAAATCTCCTGTGGTTATTCCAGAAGTTTTTCCTGTTCCTAATGCTATTTCTGCAGTCATTTCCAAAGAATGGGATAAATTGGGTAATTCATTTACTCCTTCTAAACGTTTTAAGCAATTATATCCTGTGCCGTCTGACAGATTAGAATTTTGGGACAAAATCCCTAAAGTTGATGGGGCTATTTCTACCCTTGCTAAACGTACTACTATTCCTACGTCAGATGGTACTTCGTTTAAGGATCCTTTAGATAGGAAAATTGAATCCTTTCTAAGAAAAGCTTATCTGTGTTCAGGTAATCTTCTTAGACCTGCTATATCTTTGGCTGATGTTGCTGCAGCTTCAACTTTTTGGTTGGAAACCTTAGCGCAACAAGTAACACATCATGATTCTCATGATATTATTATTCTTCTTCAGCATGCTAATAATTTTATCTGTGATGCCATCTTTGATATTATCAGGGTTGATGTCAGGTTTATGTCTCTAGCTATTTTAGCTAGAAGAGCTTTATGGCTTAAGACTTGGAATGCTGATATGGCTTCTAAATCAACTCTACTTTCCATTTCTTTCCAGGGTAACAAATTATTTGGTTCTCAGTTGGATTCTATTATTTCAACTGTTACTGGTGGGAAAGGAACTTTTTTACCACAGGATAAAAAATCTAAGGGTAAAAACAGAGCTAATCATCGTTTTCGTTCCTTTCGTTTCAACAAAGAACAAAAACCTGATCCTTCATCCTCAGGAGCAGTTTCAGTTTGGAAACCATCTCCAATCTGGAATAAATCCAAGCCAGCCAGAAAGGCAAAGCCTGCTTCTAAGTCCACATGAAGGTGCGGCCCTCATTCCAGCTCAGCTGGTAGGGGGCAGGTTACGTTTTTTCAAAGAAATTTGGATCAATTCTGTTCACAATCTTTGGATTCAGAACATTGTTTCAGAAGGGTACAGAATTGGTTTCAAGATGAGACCTCCTGCAAAGAGATTTTTTCTTTCCCGTGTCCCAGTTTCAGATCTAGAGTTGACTGGAGTAATTATGCCAGTTCCAGTTCAGGAACAGGGGATGGGGTTTTATTCAAATCTCTTCATTGTACCAAAGAAGGAGAATTCCTTCAGACCAGTTCTGGATCTAAAAATATTGAATCGTTATGTAAGGATACCAACGTTCAAGATGGTAACTGTAAGGACTATCTTGCCTTTTGTTCAGCAAGGGAATTATATGTCCACAATAGATTTACAGGATGCATATCTGCATATTCCGATTCATCCGGATCATTATCGGTTCCTGAGATTCTCTTTTCTGGACAAGCATTACCAGTTTGTGGCTCTGCCGTTTGGCCTTGCTACAGCTCCAAGAATTTTTACAAAGGTTCTCGGTGCCCTTCTGTCTGTAATCAGAGAACAGGGTATTGTGGTATTTCCTTATTTGGACGATATCTTGGTACTTGCTCAGTCTTTACATTTAGCAGAATTTCATACGAATCGACTTGTGTTGTTTCTTCAAGATCATGGTTGGAGGATCAATTTACCAAAAAGTTCATTGATTCCTCAGACAAGGGTAACCTTTCTGGGTTTCCAAATAGATTCAGTGTCCATGACTCTGTCTTTAACAGACAAGAGGCGTCTAAAACTGATGGCAGCTTGTCGAAACCTTCAGTCACAATCATTCCCTTCGGTAGCCTTATGCATGGAAATTCTAGGTCTTATGACTGCTGCATCGGACGCGATCCCCTTTGCTCGTTTTCACATGCGACCTCTTCAGCTTTGTATGCTGAATCAATGGTGCAAGGATTACACAAAGATATCTCAATTAATATCTTTAAAACCGATTGTTCGACACTCTCTAACGTGGTGGACAGATCACCATCGTTTAATTCAGGGGGCTTCTTTTGTGCTTCCGACCTGGACTGTAATTTCAACAGATGCAAGTCTCACAGGTTGGGGAGCTGTGTGGGGATCTCTGACGGCACAAGGAGTTTGGGAATCTCAGGAGGTGAGATTACCGATCAATATTTTGGAACTCCGTGCAATTTTCAGAGCTCTTCAGTTTTGGCCTCTTCTGAAGAGAGAATTGTTCATTTGTTTTCAGACAGTCAATGTCACAACTGTGGCATACATCAATCATCAAGGAGGAACTCACAGTCCTCTGGCTATGAAAGAAGTATCTCGAATTTTGGTTTGGGCGGAATCCAGCTCCTGTCTAATCTCTGCGGTTCATATCCCAGGTGTAGACAATTGGGAAGCGGATTATCTCAGTCGCCAAACGTTGCATCCGGGCGAATGGTCTCTTCACCCAGAGGTATTTCTTCAGATCGTTCAAATGTGGGAACTTCCAGAAATAGATTTGATGGCGTCCCATCTAAACAAGAAACTTCCCAGGTATCTGTCCAGATCCCGGGATCCTCAGGCGGCAGTGGATGCATTATCACTTCCTTGGAAGTATCATCCTGCCTATATCTTTCCGCCTCTAGTTCTTCTTCCAAGAGTAATCTCCAAGATTCTGAAGGAATGCTAGTTTGTTCTGCTGGTAGCTCCGGCATGGCCTCACAGGTTTTGGTATGCGGATCTTGTCCGGATGGCCTCTTGCCAACCGTGGACTCTTCCGTTAAGACCAGACCTTCTGTCACAAGGTCCTTTTTTCCATCAGGATCTGAAATCCTTAAATTTAAAGGTATGGAGATTGAACGCCTGATTCTTCGTCAGAGAGGTTTCTCTGACGCTGTGATTAATACTATGTTACAGGCTCGTAAATCTGTATCTAGAGAGATATATTATAGAGTCTGGAAGACTTATATTTCTTGGTGTATTTCTCATCATTTTTCTTGGCATTCTTTTAGAATTCCGAGAATTTTACAGTTTCTTCAGGATGGTTTAGATAAAGGTTTGTCCGCAAGTTCCTTGAAAGGACAAATCTCTGCTCTTTCTGTTCTTTTTCATAGAAAGATTGCTATTCTTCCTGATATTCATTGTTTTGTACAAGCTTTGGTTCGTATAAAACCTGTCATTAAGTCAATTTCTCCTCCTTGGAGTTTGAATTAGGTTCTGGGGGCTCTTCAAGCTCCTCCGTTTGAACCTATGCATTCATTGGACATTAAATTACTTTCTTGGAAAGTTTTGTTCCTTTTGGCCATCTCTTCTGCCAGAAGAGTTTCTGAATTATCTGCTCTTTCTTGTGAGTCTCCTTTTCTGATTTTTCATCAGGATAAGGCGGTGTTGCGAACTTCTTTTGAATTTTTACCTAAAGTTGTGAATTCCAACAACATTAGTAGAGAAATTGTGGTTCCTTCATTATGTCCTAATCCTAAGAATTCTAAGGAGAAATCGTTGCATTCTTTGGATGTTGTTAGAGCTTTGAAATATTATGTTGAAGCTACTAAATCTTTCAGAAAGACTTCTAGTCTATTTGTTATCTTTTCCGGTTCTAGAAAAGGCCAGAAAGCTTCTGCCATTTCTTTGGCATCTTGGTTGAAATCTTTAATTCATCTTGCCTATGTTGAGTCGGGTAAAACTCCGCCTCAGAGAATTACAGCTCATTCTACTAGGTCAGTTTCTACTTCCTGGGCGTTTAGGAATGAAGCTTCGGTTGATCAGATTTGCAAAGCAGCAACTTGGTCCTCTTTGCATACTTTTACTAAATTCTACCATTTTGATGTATTTTCTTCTTCTGAAGCAGTTTTTGGTAGAAAAGTACTTCAGGCAGCGGTTTCAGTTTGAATCTTCTGCTTATGTTTTTCGTTAAACTTTATTTTGGGTGTGGATTATTTTCAGCAGGAATTGGCTGTCTTTATTTTATCCCTCCCTCTCTAGTGTCTCTTGTGTGGAAAGATCCACATCTTGGGTAATCATTATCCCATACGTCACTAGCTCATGGACTCTTGCTAATTACATGAAAGAAAACATAATTTATGTAAGAACTTACCTGATAAATTCATTTCTTTCATATTAGCAAGAGTCCATGAGGCCCGCCCTTTTTTTGGGGTGGTTATGATTTTTTTGTATAAAGCACAATTATTCCAATTCCTTATTTTATATGCTTTCGCACTTTTTTCTTATCACCCCACTTCTTGGCTATTCGTTAAACTGAATTGTGGGTGTGGTGAGGGGTGTATTTATAGGCATTTTGAGGTTTGGGAAACTTTGCCCCTCCTGGTAGGAATGTATATCCCATACGTCACTAGCTCATGGACTCTTGCTAATATGAAAGAAATGAATTTATCAGGTAAGTTCTTACATAAATTATGTTTTTTGTTTTATGAGTAGTGCCAGAGAGTGCTACTTTGTTCTGGGGTGTAGCCTAGTCCATATCAGTCTCTACAGTAGATCTCTGGTGGCTTTAGAGCTATGGGAACTGGTGGGACATAATTCTCACTGCACCTCCCATGTTCAGCTGCCCCATATCCTTCAGACTGAGATTATTACTGACTCAGCATTGCTTATCTCTCAGGCCAATGTGAGGGAGAGGACCTCTCAAGCTTGGGAACTGCCCTACTGCCAGGCAGTGTTTGAGGTTAGTGCTACCTTTTTCTGGGATCTAAGGAGTCTGTGTTTGTTTCATTAGCACTATGGTAAATAAGGGGTTTATGGTAAACCTTACTTATGTGGGGACAGTTTCAGACTTTCAGAAAACAAGTCTTACTTGGGCAGTGATTAGGTGCAGGCACTGGGGCTGGAGTTATGTTGCTAAGTTTATTTTCACTAAAATGGAGGGTTCACTTTAGTTTTTTCCCAGAGAGGGAAGCAGAGACTTGCAGCACGCCCACAAAAGGCGGGACTTCATGTTTTGTGGAGCCTCTGCTTGTAGCACTATTACCAAGCAGTTGCAGGTCTTCAGATGTGCTGTACTGAGGTTTATCTGGGCTAGAGCAGCATGTAGAACACTTTTCATTTGCTTTTAGCACAGATCGTTTCTACAAGGGATCCGGTAGCATTGGTTAAGGTAGGAGCACCTCATCAGGTTGCTGTGGTGCAGAGGTTTAATTATTGCTTACATTTTCTAACCGTTTTGTAACTACAGCAAAATTAGCAGTTTGTCAAGAGAAAGAAAAAACGTTTGAATTTAAAAAGACAGTAACGGTTTTTGATAATTTTATTTTGTTATTCCCAGTATTTTTTCTGCTCAATACCAATATTTTATGTGAAAAAAATGGACCAAGATGAGGTGCAAGCTGTTACATGTGCTTTATGTCTTGATGCAAATGTGGAACCACCAATCCCTTTCTGTCCTACATGTATTGAAAGGACTGTGAATTTTAGGGATAACATTTTTGCTGAGCCATTCTCCTCTCAGACAGATGTTGTCCACGAGTCCTCTGATGAGGGTCAATTTCTGCAGCAACTTTCTCCCCAAGTGTCCCAAAAATTATCGCCCTCACCAGCAGTGCCCTGCACGTCTACTGTAGTTCCTTCTGGAATTTCACTACAGGACATAGCTTCTCTTATGTCTACTACTATCTCTGATGCTCTGTCTGCCTTTCCAATGTTGCAGGGCCATCACAAGAGAAAGTCCATTTCTGCAGTTAGCGAGGTTTCTGATGCTGTGGTAGCTATCTCAGAAGTCTCTTCTCATAGATCTGAGGAAGAGGTTCCTGCTCTGGCATCTGAAGGAGAAATCTCAGATTCGGAGGAGGTGTTACCTTTGACCGACCCAAAAGTGGTATCTTTCAGGTTTAAACTGGAACATCTTTGTCTCTTACTTAGAGAGGTTTTAATTACCCTAGATGATAGTGACTCCACAGTGATGGTTGTCCCCCCAAAGTCTAGCAAATTAGACAGATATTATGAGGTACCTTCCTTTACAGATGTTTTTCCAGTTCCTAAGAAGGCCTCTGAAATTATTAATAGAGAATGGGAGAGACCTGGTATTCCTTTCTCTCCTTCTCCTATTTTCAAGAAGATGTTTCCTCTAGCTGACTCAGTTAAAGAGGTTTGGCAAACTGTTCCTAAGGTAGAAGGAGCTGTTTCAACCTTGGCTAAGAGAACTACTATCCCTATAGAGGATAGCTGTGCTTTTATAGATCCAATGGACAAAAAATTAGAGGGTCTACTCAAAATTTATGTTCACCAGGGTATGCAGTGGCAACCGGCGGTCTGTATAACTACCATCACGAGTGCGGCAACCTACTGGTTTGATGCTCTGGCTGATGCCCTCAGGCGAGAAACTCCCTTGCACGAGATCCAGGACAGGATAAAGGCTCTTAAGCTAGCTAATGCCTTTATCTTGGATGCCACCCTTCAAGTTATTAAGTTGGGGGCCAAAATTTCAAGCTTCTCTATCTTGGCTCGCAGGGCCTTATAGCTGAAACCTTGGTCTGCGGACGTTTCATCTAAGTCAAAGCTTCTAGCTGTCCCTTACAAGCGGAAGACCCTGTTTGGTTCTGAGCTGAAAGAGATTATTTCTGACATTACGAGAGGTAAGGGTCACCTTCTCCCTCAGGACAAAAAGATTAGGCAGAAAGGAAGACAAAGTAATTTTCGTTCCTTTCGCAACTTCAAGGGATTCTCTTCCTCTTCTCCCTCAACTAAGCAGGAGCAAGCTAAATCTAATTGGAGACCCGCCCAATCTTGGAATAAGGGTAAGCAATCCAAGAAGGCGGCCAATGACTCCAAGACAGCATGAAGGTTTTGCCCCTGATCCGGGACAAATGGATCTGGTAGGCGACAGACTTTCTTTTTTTCGCTCAAGCCTGGGTTCGGGACGTTCAGGATCCCTGGGCTATAGAAATAGTGTCTCAGGGATACAAGCTGGAGTTCAAAATTTGTCCTCCCAGGGGCAGGTTTCTAATTTCAAGGTTATCTGCAGACCAGACAAAAAGAGAGGCGTTCTTACATTGTGTAGAAGACCTCTTAGCTCTGGGAGTGATGGTTCCCGTTCCACCTCAAGATCAAGGTATGGGATTCTATTCCAATCTGTTTGTGGTTCCCAAGGAGGAAGGAACCTTCAGACCAATTCTAGACCTCAAGAGTCTAAACAAGTTTCTCAGAGTGCCATCCTTCAGGATGGAAACTATTCGTTCCATCCTTCCCTTGATCCAGGAAGGTCAGACAGTAGATTTAAAGGTCGCGTACCTGCATGTTCCCATTCACAGGGATCATCACAGGTTCTTAATTTTGCCTTTCTAGACAAGCATTTCCAGTTTGTGGCTCTTCCTTTCGGTCTTGCCACGGCTCCCAGAATCTTCACAAAGGTTCTGGGGTCTCTTCTTGTGGTGCTTCGTTCAAGCAGCATTGAGGTGGCGCCCTATCTGTACGATATCCTAGTTCAGGCGCCGTCCTTTCAGCTAGGAAAATCACACACGGACCTGGTAGTGGTTTTCCTAAGGTCACACGGATGGAAGGTGAATCTAGAAAAGAGCTCTTTAGTTCCTCATACAAGAGTGTCCTTTCTAGGGACCATCATAGACTCTCTGACTATGAAGATTTTTCTGACAGAAGTCAGGAAATTAAAGATTATCGATACTTGTCGAGCTCTGCAATCTTCTCCTCGTCCTTCTGTGGCCCAGTGCATTAAGTTAATAGGTCTGATGGTAGCGGCAATGGACATTGTCCTGTTTGCTTGCTTTCATCTCAGAGCTCTGCAGTTGGACATGCTCAAACAATGGAACGGAGCTTATTTGGACTTGTCCCCTTGACTTCTATTGGCACAGGAGTCAAGGGAGTCCCTTCTTTGGTGGTTGTCTCTAGATCATCTCTCCCAGGGAACATGTTTTCGCAGACCATCCTGGGAGATTGTGACAACTGATGCTAGCCTTCATGGGTGGGGAGCAGTTTGGGGCTCCCTAAGGGCTCAGGGGATATGGTCTCAGACAGTCTCTTTTGCCCATAAACATTCTGGAACTGAGAGTGATCTACAATGCTCTCCTCACCTGGCCTCAGCTAGCTTCGGTTCAGTTTATCAGGTTCCAGACGGACAACATAACGTCAGTGGTCTACATCAATCATCCGGGAGGAACAAGGAGTTCCTTGGCAATGACAGATGTTTTCAAAATAATTCAGTGGGCGGAAGCCCATTCTTGTTTGTCGGCAATCCACATCCCAGGGGTGGACAACTGGGAGGCGGATTTTCTGAGCAGACAGACCTTTCATCCGGCGGAGTGGGAACTTCATCTGGGCGTATTCTCCAGTCTGATCCTCAAATGGGGTCAGCCGGAGTTGGATCTCATAGCATCCAGGCAGAATGCCAAACTTCCCAGGTACGGGTCGAGATCCTCAGGTGGAGCTGATAGATGCTCTGGCGGCCCCTTGGTCCTTCAATCTAATATCAGTTTCCTCTGTTTGCTCTCCTTCCGCGAGCGATTGCCCGGATCAAACAGGAAAGGGCTTCAGTGATTCTCATAGCACCGGCCTGGCCTCACAGGATCTGGTATGCAGACCTGGTGGAGATGTCGTCTCTACCTCCTTGGAAGCTTCCGCTTTGAAAGGACCTTCTGATTCAGGGACCCTTCCATCATCCAAATCTAGATTCTCTGAAGCTGACTGCTTGGAGATTGAACAGTTGATTCTAGCCAAGCAAGGTTTTTCTGACTCAGTCATAGACACTTTGATTCAGGCTCGTAAGCCTGTCACTAGAAAGATTTATCACAAGATTTGGCGTAAATACCTTTATTGGTGTGAATCCAAGGGCTACTCCTGGAGTAGAGTTAGGATTCCTAGGATTTTATCTTTTCTCCAGGAAGGATTGGAGAAAGTATTATCTACAAGTTCTTTAAAGGGTCAAATTTCAGCATTATCTATCCTGTTACACAAGCGTCTAGCTGATGTCCCTGATGTTCAGTCTTTTTGTCAGGCCTTAACCAGAATTAGGCCTGTGTTTAGACCAGTTACTCCTCCATGGAGTCTTAATTTAGTTCTCAAGGTTCTTCAAGTTTGAACCTATGCATTCCTTAGATATCAAGTTGTTATCTTGGAAGGTTTTAGTGATTTCTTCTGCTCGTAGAGTGTCTGAGCTTTCAGCATTACAATCTGAGCCCCCTTACCTTATTTTTCATGCAGATAAGGTTGTCTTACGTACGAAATTTGGATTTCTTCCCAAGGTTTTTTCTGATCGGAACATTAGTCAGGAAATCGTTGTACCTTCCTTGTCTCCTAATCCTTCTTCTAAGAAGGAGAGGCTCTTACACAATTTGGATGTAGTTCGTGCTTTAAAGTTTTATTTACAGCCGACTAAAGACTTTCGCCAGTTTTCCTCTTTGTTTGTGGTATTTTGAGGCAAACGTAGTGGACAGAAAGCTACGGCTGTTTCTCTTTCTTTTTGGCTGGAAAGTATTATACGTTTGGCTTACGAAACTGCTGGAATTACGGCTCATTCCACTAAGTCTGTTGCTTCCTCATGGGCATTCAAAAATTAAGCTTCAGTGGAACAGATTTGCAAGGCTGCAACTTGGTCTTCTCTTCACACTTTTACAAAATTTTGCAAATTTGATACTTTTGCCTCGGCTGAGGTGGCTTTTGGGAGAAAGGTTCTTCATACAGTGGTGCCTTCCATTTAGGTATCCTGTCTTGTCCCTCCCGTATCATCCGTGTACTCTAGCTTGGGTATTGGATCCCATAAGTAATGAAGATGAGTCCACAGCCCGCCCTGTCATTTTTAGACAGGATGTTTTTTATTGTAAACTTCAGTCACCTCTGCACCATGGCTTTTCCTTTCTCTTCCTAACTTCGGTCTAATGACTGGAGTGGGAGGGAAGGGAGGAGCTATTTAACAGCTCTGCTGTGGTGCTCTTTGCCTCTTCCTGCTGACCAGGAAGTGAATATCCCATAAGTAATGAAGATGATCCGTGGACTCATCGTGTCTAAGAAGAAATAAATTTATCAGGTAAGCATAAATTTTCTTATGCACGCCTATCCCATTTCCTTACATTACATTCCCTCCTTGACCCACTGCTATCTGCATTTCGCCCCTGTCACAGAGATAGCAATCGTTAAGGTTACCAACGACCTACTCACAGCAAAATCCAAAGGCCACTTCTCTCTGCTTGTCCTCCTTGATCTGTCTGCAGCCTTTGATACTGTTGACCACCCTCTCTTGCTCCAAACCCTTCAATCCTTCAGCATTTGTGACACAGCCTTCTCGTGGTTCTCTTCCTCCCTGTCTAACCGTACCATTAGTGTAGCCTTCTCTGGGGCTTCCTCTGCCCCGTTACCACTTACTGTTTGGGTTCCAGCAAGGCTCTGTCCTCGGTCTCCTTCTCTTCTCAATCTACACGTCATCATTAGGTTCCCTTATAAAATCCCACGGGTTTCAATATCATTTGCCGACGACACTCAAATCTACATCTCTGCTACAATCTCCTTCCTTGCTAACCCGTGTCACTGTCTTTCTCACATCTCTTACTGGATGTCCTCTCACTACCTTAAGCTAAATCTCTCCAAAACTGAGCTCCTTATTTAACCCCATCTTCTAAAATCTCCCCGCCCCCCCCATCTCTCTATAACTGTCGACAACTCCATCATTACCCCTACCCCGTATGCCCGATGTCTTGGGGTCACACTTGACTCAGATCTTTCTTTCACTCCTCACATTCAGGCCTTGGCTAAATCCTGCCACTTCCACCTTAAAAAAATCTGTAAAATTAGACATTTCCTTACACAAGACACAACTAAGATTTTAATCCACTCTCTCATCCTTTCCCCCCTAGACTACTGCAACTCCGTCCTCTCTGGTCTCCCTAGCTGCCGTCTAGCTTCTTTACAATCCATAATGAATGCCTCTGCCAGGCTCATCTTCCTTACATGTCGCTCTTCATCTGCTGCACCTCTCTGCCAATCCCTTCACTGGCTTCCTCTTGCCTCCAGGATTAAACACAAAATTCTGACTCTGACATACAAAGCCCTTAACTGCACTGCTCCCTTCTATATCTCAGACCTTGTCTCCAGATACTCTCCCTCCCGTCCTCTTTGCTCTGCTCACAACTTCCTACTCTCCTGTCATGTTACCTCCTCACATTCCCGTTTACAGGACTTCTCCAGACTGGCTCCCATTTTGTGGAACCCTTTGCCTCGCTCCACAAGACTCTCCCCTAGTTTTAAAAACTTTAAGCGCTCCCTGAAGACTCTCTTGTTCAGGGATGCCTACAATCTACACTAACCTTTCCTATTACCAGTTCCTCTCCTCCATTGCTATCCGCCATGAACCTCCTTGGAATGTAAGCCTAAGAGCCCAACTGCTTGCAGATCACCTTCACATGAGCTGACTGCAACAGTGTGACTCTAGGCAGGGCCCTCTACCCATTTGATCCCATTAATTGCTACCTTGTATACCTCCTATGTTTATAGCGCTGTGGAATCTGTTGGCGCTCTGCAAATAACCAATAATAATAATCATGAGGTGGTGCTGTGATACTGGAAAGCGTTCATTTTTCTTTTCATAGCCTTCTATACACCTTTATATATTTTATTCTATTTCGGTACAAACTATAAATTTGACAGGGATATCCCTGTTGTCTACTGCCATCTAGCGGTGGTTAATGGTATTTATCCATTAATTTTTTACTCTAATCAAGAGTATTTCATATAATGATCCTTCTCGAAAGTTTTCATAACTATATCCTTTGTAGATAATACCAGATCTATTAATTCTACTATAGTAAAGAGTATTTTATTTGGGGTCCCAGTAGAGGGTCCAATTTCTTATTGAACCTTTGAGTTCTTTTTATTTTTGCCCTATCTAAGGTACATATTTCTTTGTGATCCTGGGAATTAATACCGGCATATTTTATTTATCTAAACGTATTAATTTATTCTCTCTCAGGTTGAGGAGATTCTCTGATGATGTCGGCAGTTTCATAGGACGCTATTATGTATTGTATACGGGCACAATGATATATTCTCATGTAGGGGAGATTTCTTCTCATCTCCACGACACTGTGACTCCTGGTATACCCTATGTTGTATATATATTTTCTTAGTGATCTCAGGACACTAATATGGTTATATTTATGTCGCCTTCTTATATGTATATAGGAGCAATCATATAATCTCTCTCATATTGAGTTTTTTTTCTTCCTACTAATGTCTGAGACATCATCTCTATTATTGTCTGTGACTTCATGGTCTTTTCTTACGTTATATATATATATATATCTTATGGCAAACTCCTGGCCAGCAGGAGGGGGCAAAGAGCACCCCAGCAAAGCTGTTAAGTGTAACTGCCTTACCAATAAACCCCAGTCATTCTCTTTTCCTCTGTCAATAGAGGTTGTGCAAAGTTAGTGTCTGAAGAATTTAATCCTTTTATGGGTACTTTTCCCTGCAAGCAAGTATTTAGGTCTAGCTGTGTCCACGTCAATCTCTTGAGTAAGAGTAGTGGTGGCTTTTAGCAGTTAAAAGGCGGCAAGGAAGTTCTATGCTTTACTTTTAACACTTGCTATCCCTTTGCGGAAAGCCAGAGTTGGTTACTCTGTTCTTTCTTTTCCTACAGGTCTATGACAGGGAATTAAGTGCCTGCCACACCTAAGGAGCAGCATCTGTCCTACAGGATCTAAGGTATGTGCTTTTGCCTTCTAGGTACTGAAGGACAGCAGCACTTAAGAGGTTAATCTTCCAACTAATATGGATCCTTCTGGAACTTAGTAATCCTTTTTCCAATAAGGATTCATGCTGTAGATGGTTTTGAACTTATTTTGGGTTCATAAAGAGTATTCAAGGCAATATGAGATTTAAGAGAGAGACTTGGCTAAGGGATTTTTCCTTTATTGCAGCAAGGGGGAAACAAGATTGTTTTGTCAGGCACTCTGACAGGCTGAAACAGTCGATAGGCAGACTTGTATGACAGTGTACTTTATTACTTTTGTTTTGTTAGGTAATCTGAGTTGCTTTTTTCAACAGTTATTTTAAATGACAGTTTAATCTGAGCTGGCTTTTTTTCACGCACTTTACTTAGTGGCGCAGTATTTTCAGACCCGCTCACGTGTCGCCCAAACTTCTGGTTTATCGGAACGGAGCCTGTGAATTAATCTGCGTAGCGGGTCTGTGTTGGCTTTGTAGCTTCTCATAAACAGCTAGTTTTCTTAAAGAGTTCTTTTCGTTGGAGGAGAGAATCAGGAGGTTAACACTTCCAATTACTAGTTTGGGTTTAATCTGTCTGAGGTTGCATCATTTAATATTTTTTTTTTTTTATTGTCTCTGGAACTGTCTGTACCAATGGATAAATGCCTTCTATGTTTAGAGGCTCAGGCTGTCTTGCCATTGCAACTTCCTCCTGCTTGGAAAAACTTTAAAATTTAAAGACTAATTACTCCCTTCTGAGCCTAATCTCTCTCCGGATAATGCTGTGCGTGATATGCCTCAGCTTTCTCCTCAAACGTCCCAAGCCTTAGTTATTTCTCATACTCTGCCTTCTGTGTCCTCTCATTCACCTGGGGGTGTTTCTTTACCTGGGGATTTTGCTGCTCAGGTTTCTTCTGCAGTAACATTGGCTTTGTCAGCTTTCCCTTCATTGGGTATGCGTAAGAGAAAATCTAAACACTTGCCTAATGCTAAGGTTTCTGATTCTAGAACTGCATTAGCTATTCTTGCTCAGATGTCTGATGATGAGAATACTTCAGTAGCGTCTGAAGGTGAGATTTCAGACTCTGACACTTTAGCAGAAAAATCTTCAGAATCTGATGAAGTTAATTTTAGATTTATGCTTGAGCACCTCTGATTACTTTTGAAGGATGTTCTAGCTACTTTGGACGACTTTGAACCGGTAGTTGCTATCAACCCCACAAAGTCCTCAAAATTGGATAGAGTCTATGATTCACCATCTTCTCAGGAGGTTTTTCCTGTACTAAGGAAGATGTCTGAAATTATTGCTCAGCAATGGGACAAACCAGGGGTTCCTTTTCTCCTTCACCTGTTTTTAAGAAAATGTTTCCTGTGGCTGACTATTCGTGACTCGTGGGGCACTGTTCCTAAAATAGGCGCTATTTCTACTCTTGCTAAGAGAACTACCATTCCTATAGAGGATAGTTGCTCTTTTAAGGATCCAATTGACAAAAAGCTACAGGTTTATTTAAAAAAGATGTATGTCCATCAAGGGTTACAGTGGCAACCAGCAGCGAGTATTGCTATGGTTGCAGGTGCTGCATCTTATTGATGCGATGCGTTATCTGATCTTATTACAGAGGAAACTACAGTAGAGGAGGAAGCATGAAAGTTCCGCCCCCGATTCCTGTGTGGATCAAGTGGGGGGGGCAGCCTGGATATGCGATGTCCCAGACCCTTGAACGATGGACATAGTATCTCGGGGTTACAGAATGGGATTCATGTCTTGTTCTCCTAGGGGCAGATTTCTCCTGTCAAGACTTCCCTCAAACCAAATAAAGAAGCAATCCTTCTTAAACTGTGTAAAAGACCTATTTTCTCTGGGAATTATTGTTCCTGTCCCTCTAGCAGAACAAGGTCTAAGATTCTACTCAAATCTATTTGTGGTTCCTTAAAAGGAGGGAACCTTTTGGCCAATTTTAGACCTCAAGTGTTTAAACAAATTCCTCAGGGTTCTGTCCATCAAGATGGAAACTATTCGTTCCATTCTCCCTTTTTTACAGGAAGGTCAGCTTATGACGGCCATAGATCTGAAGGACGCATACCTTCACGTTTCCATACACAAGGAACACCATCAGTATCTGAGATTCGCCTTTCTGGACAAACACTTCCAATTTATTGCACTTCCATTTGGTCTGGCCACGGCTCCCAGAATATTCACAAAGGTTCTGGAGGTGCTTTTGGCTGTGACCAGGGAATTGCTGTAGCGCTTTATCTAGACGGCTTCTTAGTTTAGGCGTCATCTTTTCAACTAGCCCAATCTCATACAGAGATGCTGTTCCCATGGGTGGAAAGTAAATTTGAAAAAGAGTTATCTTGTTCCATCTACCGAAGTGTGTTTTCTAGGGACTATAATAGATTCCCTGTCAATGAAGATCTTTCTGACGGAGGTCAGAAAAGACAAGATTCTTGCTTCCTGCCTTTCTCTCCAGCCTGCTTTTCGTCCATCTGTGGCCCAATGCATGGAGGTGATTCGTCTGATGGTGGCATCAACTGATATCAATCATTTTGCTCTGTTCCATCGACGACCGCTGCAACTTTGTATGCTCTGTCAATGGAACGGAGATCATTTGGATTTAACTCAAAGAATAAATCTGGACCCTCTGACAAGAGACTTTCTCTCATGGTTTGGCCGGTTTATAAGATTTCAATCGGACAACATCAACTAAGTTGCTTACATCAACCACCAGGGAGGAACTCAGAGTTCCTTAGCCATGAAGGAGGTGACTCGAATTTTGCTGTGGGCGGAAGCCCACAATTGTCTCCTATCTGCCATCAACATTCCAGGAGTGGACAATTGGGAGGCAAATTTTCTGAGCAAACAGACTTTTCATCCTGGGGAGTGGGCTCTCCATCCAGAAGTGTTCTCTCAGATAACCCTCAAGTGGGGGATTCCAGAGTTGGATCTGATGGCGTCCCGCCAAAATGCCAAGGTTCCAAAGTACGGTTCAAGGTCAAGAGATCCTCAGGCTTTTCTGATAGATGCTCTAGCAGTTCTTTGGAGGTTTTCTCTGGCATATCTGTTTACTCAGTTTGCTCGTATCAAACAGGAGAGAGCATCCGTGATCCTAATAGCTCCTGCATGGCCTTACAGGATATGGTTTGCGGATCTGGTGAGGATGTCTTCTCTACCTCCTTGGAGGTTACCTCTGAGGAAGGACCTTTTACTTCAAGGTCCTTTCCTCCATCCAAACTTAGATTCTCTGATGTTAACTGCGTGGAGATTAAACGCTTAGTTCTGTCTAAGCGTGGTTTTTCTGAAGATGTCATTGATACTATGATTCAAACTTGGAAGACGGTTACTCGCAAGATTTACCATAAGATATGGCATGAATATCTTTATTGGTGTGATTCTAAGGGGTTCTTTTAGAGCCATGTGAGGATTCCCCGAATTTGGACTTTTCTTCAGGATGGACTGGATTAGGGTTTATGGGTCAGTTCTCTAAAGGGTCAGATTTCAGCGTTATCTATCCTTTTGCACAAACGTCTGGCTGATCTACCAGATGTTCAAGCCTTTGTACAGGCCCTGATTAGAATCAGGCCTGTGTTTAAACCTTTTGCTCCTCCATGGAGTCTTAATTTAGTTCTTAAGGTTTTACAGCAATCTCCGTTTGAGCCTATGCATGTTGTTGATATAAAACTGTTATACTGGAAGGTTTTGTTTCGTGTGGCCATTTCTTCTGCTCGCAGAGTGTCTGAGCTTTCAGCTCTGCAGTGTGATTTCCCCCTACCTTATTTTTCATGCTGATAAGGCGGTCCTTTGTACTAAATTGGGGTTTCTTCCTAAAGAAGCATCGGATAGAAACATTAATCAGGAAATTGTTGTTCCTTCTCTTTGTCCTAATCCTTCTTTTCAAAAGGAACGTCTTTTGCATAACTTGGATGTTGTGTGGGCTCTAAAGTTTTACTTACAAGCTACTAAAGATTATATGCAATCTCCTGCCCTGTTTGTTGTTTTCTCTGGTAAACGTAAGGGTCAGAAGACCACTTCTACTACTTTGTCTCTCTGGTTGAGAAGTTTGATTCGTTTGGCTTATGAGACTGCTGGACAGCAGCCTCCTGCGAGAATTACCGCTCATTCCACTAGGGCTGTATCCTCGTCTTAGACTTTAAAAAATGAAGCTTCTGTGGAACAGATTTCAAGGCAGCAACGTGGTCCTCTCTGCATACTTTTTCCAAATTCTAAAAATTTGATACTTTTGCCTCGGCTGAGGTTTCTTTTGGGAGAAAGGTTCTTCAAGCGGTGGTGCCTTCTGTTTATGTCCTCCTCCCCCTTTTTTTCCCTCCCTGTTCATTCCATGTCCTCTAGCTTGGGTATTGGTTCCCACTAGTAATTTGAATGACGTTGTGGACTCTCCATGTCATAGGAAAGAAAACAAAATTTATGCTTACCTGTTAAATTTCTTTCCGGACATGGAGAGTCCACGAACCCGCCCTCTTTTAATTAATATTCATCATTTTTTTTTGTGTAAACTTCAGGCACCTTTTCACCCTTGTGTTTCTTCCTTTCCATTTCCTTTGGCTGAATGACTGGGGGTTATGGGTAAGGCAGTTACACTTAACAGCTTTTCTAGGGTGCTCTTTGTCTCCTCCTGCTGGCCTGGAGTTGAATATCCCACTAGTAATCGGAATGACATTGTGGACTCTCCATGTCCGGAAAGAAATTTATCAGGTAAGCATACATTTTGTTTTCTTAGAGATATTAGGACTGATAGGTTTATATTTATATTATGGACACAATATTGTAATCTCTCTTATGAGGTGATTTCTTCTAGTGTCTGTGATAGGTCACTGATACGTTAATTTTCATGTTACCCTATTTTAGGTACATAGATGCAATATTATCTCTCTCTTATTGAAGTGATCTCTGCTAATGTCTGTAACATCATAGATGGTCCTATGTATTATGTATATATTTTTTTTAGTGATCTTCAGACTTTAATACGTTCCTTTTTCAGTTACCTATATTATGTAAATGGACTCAACTTTTTAATCTCTCTCATATTGAGAAGATTTCTACTATTATCTGTCAAATTGTGTCTTATCCTAGATAACACATATATATATATATATATATATATATATATATATATTAGGGTTTTTAGGACCCTTAGATGCTCCAAGTTATCCTACTTTATGTATAGGGGATCAATAACTTGTTCCTTCTTATATGGGGGTGGTTTTTGGCTAATGTATGGGATTCTTGTTTTTTGTAGTGATCTTGGGACACTATCAAGATTATTTCCATACAATTCTTGCATAGGGACTCAATGTCTTATTCTTTCTTTTGTTGAAAGAGATTTCTTCTTATGCCGTGGCATTATGTATGGTCTCTTATTTAAATACATTTTCCTCTTATTGTTCTTAGGAATAAGATATATTCTCATATTGAAAGAATATCTACCCTAGTCTGTTGCATCATGTTTTTGTCATATGTCAAATCATATTTTGATTAATGATTTGGGACTTTCTATATTTAGTTCCATTCTAACATAATATTAATTTAAGTACATAGTAAGGAGGTTTCCTTCTACTGTCTGTTCCATCATATGTTGTCCTTTGTACGATCATATTCTTCATTTAGTTCAGGCTTATTCCTGTACTTTCAGTGTTTTATCTGACATTAGATGTAACTTTTAACATCCTGTCAGCATTGCTTTTTCTTTCGGTCTATGTGGCCTTCGGCTTTTTGCAAGGTGCTTCTACATAACAGGAGAAGATCCAGTGCTCAAAGTTATTTGGTATCATATGTACCTGCAGGGACATTATTCCTTTTGCCCTTTTCCATTTGCGATCTATCCATTTATATATGCTTTGTCCATGGAAAGGCGTTTATCGGTTCTGTATTAGTTAATTGTACTAGTCAACCATACATGACTCTTCAGACCATCATGGGATGGTGGTTCTGATTCCAGCCTCTTATGCTGGGGATCTATTCGGGGCTCCTTTAAGAGCTCTGGTTTTCTTTCCACTGTATATATTGGAACTTGGCTGGGATTGTTCTGTATCACTTTACTAACCCTAGCTAAGCTTAAGCTGTGTATTAAGCAATGCTATGGCATAAAGGGAAGTCTGCCTAAAAGCTGTCTGATGTAAAAAGGTGAGTCATTATGATCTTTCCCAGAATTAATTGCTGCATTGGAAACTATGTATTCAAAGGTTTTATGTGGGAAAAGCAAGCTTTCTGGCTTATCTAGTTTTGTTAGAGCCCTTTTTCCTGAAGTGAGCTCCGATCTATCCCTCAGGAGGGGTTCTGAAGATCGTCCTCATGGATTCTCTTCTCTATGCCAGGGTCATTGCTCGCATCAAGCAGTAGCGGACCTTGGTGGTTCTATGTTCTCTGGTTTGGCAGTCCAGGACTTGGTCTGCAGATCCTGTTCGGGAAGGGACCTTATTCCCTAGGCAAATATTTCTAGGATGCGCCAGAGTATTTCTAGGTCTGGCGCTCCCGTCTTTCTAATTGAGTCTCTAGGTTTTCCTTGGCGCAAGGACCTTTCCCTAGAGCGTTGGGAGAGGGGTTTGTCTTATAGTTCTTTATAAGGACAGATCATTTACTTTTTAGTGTGCAAGATGTGGCGTAGTGGTTATTTCCACTGATCCTCATTGTGGGCTTGAACCCACCTGAAGCTTCCATTTTTCCCATCCGGGGTGTGCTTGTAGTGCTGGCTAGCATCCTATGCAGATCCATTTTTTTGTTCAAATCCTGGTTAAAGTGAATATAAAGTTTGCGGAATGAGTGCCCAGTTTTTAAAAATCCTATTAAAAACAGGGTTACTTTGATTCATCAAACTTTACATTTCACTGGTTTTGTAAAAATACTTACCTTTTCTTCTTGAAAGCCGCTCCAGCACTTCTCCAGCCCGTCACAAGCCTCTTCATACGTCAGCATTGACGATTCTGGCATCCTCCAATCACGTCTCCCTCCCCCCCACCCCGGAGGAATTATTGCCTAAAGCAACGCTGTGATTGGAGGAAGGCTGGGATCGTCATTTCTGACGTAGAAAGAGGCTTGCGACGGGCGGGGGAATCGCTAGAGCGACTTTCAGGAAGAAGTTAAGCCTGATGAAATGACCGGAGGGTCGAGAAACGCGTTGCTTATTGCTGCATATCTTTTATACTTTTATTTATGCATTTTAAATAAACTTCTGAGTTTTTGATACTCCTGCTCCACGTCTGACGTTATTTAGTTGGCTCGCCAACCTGTCCATCATACTGCCAAGGCCGGTGATTGGGTGATTCACAGACAGCTCCCCTGTGACGTGGTCCTGCAAGCTGCTGCCGATTGGGTCCCGGACTCCTTGTACTAATCCAGCTGGTGTGTCTGTCGGGCGACCAAGGTCCGTCCTGCGCTGTGAGGCATACGTTTATGCCGCTACTTTTGTGAGTACCCCCACTCTGGGCTGCTATACTATTATATCCTATTTGATGAGCGATACTGTCCCATAAGGCGCCTCTGTTTTCTGTCTACACAGATTCTCCTTGTAAAAATACTTACCTTTTCTTCTTGAAAGCCGCTCCAGCACTTCTCCAGCCCGTCGCAAGCCTCTTCATACGTCAGCATTGACGATTCTGGCATCCTCCAATCACGTCTCCCCTCCCCCCTCACCCCGGAGGAATTAATGCCTAAAGCAACGCTGTGATTGGAGGAAGGCTGGGATCGTCATTTCTGACGTAGAAAGAGGCTTGCGACGGGCGGGGGAAGCGCTGGAGCGACTTTCAGGAAGAAAAGGTAGGTGTTTTAACAAAACCAGTGAAATTTAAAGTTTGATGAATGATAGGATTATTAAAAACCGGGCACTGGTTCATCAAAATTCACATTCACTTTAAGTATCAGGCCTGTGTTTCAATCTCTTGCTCCTTCTGGAACCTTAATTTGGTTCTTTGTATTTGAACCTAACATTCTGTTGTCGTAGAATGTTTGGTTTCTGTTGGCTTTTCTTTTGTCGACTTTTAGATTTGTCAGCTTTTTCGTGTCACCCTCTTTATCTTATCGTTTTTACAGCAAGGGGTCAATCTCCGTCCTAATTAGACCTCCTTCCTAAGGTGGTTCGGACCGTACTTTTTGTCAGGGGATTGTAGATCTTTTCTTCTGTCCATCCTTCTTTTCGAAGGAATGGTTGGTTTTCTCCTTGGAATAGGTTTGTATCTAGAGTTCTTTTTCTAAGGCATTTAGATATTCTGTGGCTCTCTTTCTATTTGTCTGAGGACTGTCTTTCATTTGCTTATGGACAATTGGACAGCAGCCTCCTTTTGGGAAGTTTATTAGTCCTGTTCCTTTAGGGACAAAGCTCCCAGGGAATAGATCGGTAAGACAACTTTTTGTTTTCCTTGCTTGACCTTTATCTTTTTTATATCCTTGATTCTTTTTACCTCAGCAGAGGTTTTCTTTTGGGAGAAGGGTGCTTCAAGTGGTGGTGCCTTCAGTTTAGGTCTGCCTGCCTGCCTTTATTTCTCCCTCCCTACCCATTCTGTGTCCTCTCTAGCTTGAGTATTGGTTTCCCAACAGTAATTGAATAGAAATGTGGACTCTCCATGTCATTGGAAAGAAAACAAAATGTATGCTTACCTAATAAATTATTTTATTTTCTGGCATGGAGAGTCCACGACAGCCCTTTTATATTTTTTAAGGCGGCATTTATTTGTATATATTCTTCAGGCACCCCTTTACCCCTTGTATTTCTCTTTCCTTTTCCCTCGACTGAATGACTGGGGGATTATGGGAAAGGGGAGGGATATTTAAGCTATGCTGGGGTGTCTTTGCCTTCTCCTGGTGGCTAGGAGCTGAATTCTCAACAGTAATTGAATGGAATTGTGGACTCTCCATGCCAGGAAAGAAAATAATTTATCAGGTAAGCATACATATATAGATATAATATATATATATATATTTTTTTTTATAAAACTGCAGAAAAAACTGTTATGTGGAGTTAAGTGGCCGGTATGTGGTGTAAGAAAAAAACAGCACTGAAAAGTGCCTTTACATTGCGGTCTATGGGGAACTGTGTGTTCCCTGTAAATATATATGTATATGCTTATATACATATACAGGGAGTGCAGAATTATTAGGCAAATGAGTATTTTGACCACATCATCCTCTTTATGCATGTTGTCTTACTCCAAGCTGTATAGGCTCGAAAGCCTACTACCAATTAAGCATATTAGGTGATGTGCATCTCTGTAATGAGAAGGGGTGTGGTCTAATGACATCAACACCCTATATCAGGTGTGCATAATTATTAGGCAACTTCCTTTCCTTTGGCAAAATGGGTCAAAAGAAGGACTTGACAGGCTCAGAAAAGTAAAAAATAGTGAGATATCTTGCAGAGGGATGCAGCACTCTTAAAATTGCAAAGCTTCTGAAGCGTGATCATCGAACAATCAAGCGTTTCATTCAAAATAGTCAACAGGGTCGCAAGAAGCGTGTGGAAAAACCAAGGCGCAAAATAACTGCCCATGAACTGAGAAAAGTCAAGCGTGCAGCTGCCAAGATGCCACTTGCCACCAGTTTGGCCATATTTCAGAGCTGCAACATCACTGGAGTGCCCAAAAGCACAAGGTGTGCAATACTCAGAGACATGGCCAAGGTAAGAAAGGCTGAAAGACGACCACCACTGAACAAGACACACAAGCTGAAACGTCAAGACTGGGCCAAGAAATATCTCAAGACTGATTTTTCTAAGGTTTTATGGACTGATGAAATGAGAGTGAGTCTTGATGGGCCAGATGGATGGGCCCATGGCTGGATTGGTAAAGGGCAGAGAGCTCCAGTCCGACGCCAGCAAGGTGGAGGTGGAGTACTGGTTTGGGCTGGTATCATCAAAGATGAGCTTGTGGGCCCTTTTCGGGTTGAGGATGGAGTCAAGCTCAACTCCCAGTCCTACTGCCAGTTTCTGGAAGACACCTTCTTCAAGCAGTGGTACAGGAAGAAGTCTGCATCCTTCAAGAAAAACATGATTTTCATGCAGGACAATGCTCCATCACACGCGTCCAAGTACTCCACAGCGTGGCTGGCAAGAAAGGGTATAAAAGAAGAAAATCTAATGACATGGCCTCCTTGTTCACCTGATCTGAACCCCATTGAGAACCTGTGGTCCATCATCAAATGTGAGATTTACAAGGAGGGAAAACAGTACACCTCTCTGAACAGTGTCTGGGAGGCTGTGGTTGCTGCTGCACGCAATGTTGATGGTGAACAGATCAAAACACTGACAGAATCCATGGATGGCAGGCTTTTGAGTGTCCTTGCAAAGAAAGGTGGCTATATTGGTCACTGATTTGTTTTTGTTTTGTTTTTGAATGTCAGAAATGTATATTTGTGAATGTTGAGATGTTATATTGGTTTCACTGGTAAAAATAAATAATTGAAATGGGTATATATTTGTTTTTTGTTAAGTTGCCTAATAATTATGCACAGTAATAGTCACCTGCACACACAGATATCCCCCTAAAATAGCTATAACTAAAAACAAACTAAAAACTACTTCCAAAACTATTCAGCTTTGATATTAATGAGTTTTTTGGGTTCATTGAGAACATGGTTGTTGTTCAATAATAAAATTAATCCTCAAAAATACAACTTGCCTAATAATTCTGCACTCCCTGTATATGTGTGTGTTAATGTGTTTATACACATATAAAAACATAAATATATATGTATATATTCATATACAAATATATTTAAAATCTGCTGCCCATCGCTGTGCGACTTACCCCCTTCGCTGTGCTAGTTCTCACTCTGTGTCTGACAGCATGAGAACATGGCTCCCATTGGAACCTCTTTAGAAGCGTGCTCATGTGAGCGCAAAGCTTCCCCACAAAATACAACTTGAGGTTGCGTTTGCATTGCACGTAACTTGTAATACCAGCACACATTTGCATGCGCTGGCATTTCTCAGTGGAGCTCAAATATCCTTATTGCGAAAGCAAAATTTTGTGCTCCACTTGTAATGCAGTTAAAAAAACAAAAACAAATAGGCAGCATATACGGACTGTGAAAAATTTAAATTTTAAAATTTTGTGGTGTTTCTGGCTAACACTGGGTAACTATTTTTTACATTTGTCTTTGTTTTTTTTTTTATCATCAATTATTTATACTCTGTATTGAATTATCTATGCCTACTCCTATTTTGTGAAATAACTGCTCCTCTTCAACTACAGGCACGACACTGTAACAACATGCAGAAAGCTAGGGAGATCTGGGACAGTATTATGACCAGAGGAAATTCTAAATTTGCCAACATGTGGCTTGAATACTACAATTTGGAGAGGTAAGCTTTAATTGGATGCTGCTTTTTATCATCCTGTAATGTTTTATTTATTTATGTTTGCTTATGTATACATTTTTTCAGTTTTTTGTTTTTTTGTTTGTTTTAGATATGAGCTACTGATTCTAATTGAATACATAAGATAATTATTGCATAACTAAGTCACTTTAAAGTGATATTTCATTTTGAATACAAAAAGGTAATCTCAATTTTAAAGGCACTTTTAAAATTCCTTCTCATTCCCAGTCCTCCTCTTGTTAGTCTGTGATGTGTGGCGTGATCATGCTGTATGTGACAATGATAAAGAGTACCCAAGGCAGAGGCACTTTTTATAGATGGTGCTGCAAGTGGGAGGGGAGTTTCTTAGCCCATTCCTTCTTCCACACACCACTTAGAGGGAAGATAGACCCCCTCATATGAAAGGTGTGAATCTACCCTTTGAAATGTTAGGAGGACCCATGTGGGGGGCAGCTGGGGCAATTAAGAGGAGCCGTATGAAGGGCAGCATGAAACAATACATATATGCATATTTTTGGAAATAAGCAAGCCATACCCCTTGTGTCTGAATCATTTATTTAAAAATATATAATGCCACGTATACTCACACACGCACCTCCTAGATTTTTTGGTTGGCTTTTACATTTGGAACATATTTGTTAAGCACTGATGTATAAAATTGCTATAAATATTCTTGCAAACACTACTGCCAAATGGCTAAAGATGTTCATGCTCCTGAGATTACTCTTCAACAAAGCTAAATTGATAATAGAAGTAAATTGGAAAGTTGTTTAAAATATCATGCTCTTCCCAATCCATTTAATTTTGAATTTACTGTCCCTTTAGAGTTTAACAGATATGTTGCACCATTTATGAGTAAATTGTTCCTTTAATATAAGCAATTTATGATAATCTAAAATAGATTCTCTGTAAACTCTAATGTTACCTAGCACAAACAGATCAATTAAAGTGATAGTAAAACCTACCATTTGTGAAACATTAGGATTTACCAGTGCAACAAATAAAGGGGACATTCAGACATTAAATATAAAATACTTCATGTTGAAATTTTTTCTCCAACATTGGTGTGTCCGGTCCACGGCGTCATCCTTACTTGTGGGAATATCTCTTCCCCAACAGGAAATGGCAAAGAGTCCCAGCAAAGCTGGCCATATAGTCCCTCCTAGGCTCCGCCCACCCAGTCATTCTCTTTGCCGTTGCACAGGCAACATCTCCACGGAGATGGTTAAGAGTATGTGGTGTTTAGTTGTAGTTTTTTTATTCTACTATCAAGAGTTTGTTATTTTAAAATAGTGCTGGTATGTACTATTTACTCTGAAACAGAAAAAGATGAAGAATTCTGTTTGTGAGAGGAAGATGATTTTAGCAGACAGTAACTAAAATCGTTTGCTGTTTCCACATAGGACTGTTGAGATGAAGTAACTTCAGTTGGGGGAAACAGTTAGCAGACTTTTCTGCTTAAGGTATGACTAGCCATATTTCTAACAAGACTGTGTAATGCTGGAAGGCTGTCATTTCCCCTCATGGGGACCGGTAAGCCATTTTCTTAGTCTCAAACAGAATAAAGGGCTTAATATGGGCTATAAAACTGGTAGACACTTTTATGGGCAAAATCGATTGCTTTATTTGGGCATTTTATACATGTTTATGCTGGTAATTCACACTTATAAACTTGGGGAACGTTTTTTAACGTCAGGCACTGTGTTAGACACCTTTTCCAGTCAGGAAGGGCCTTCCCAGTTGTAGGCTGAGCCTCATTTTCGCGCCATTACTGCGCAGTTACTTTTGAGAGCAAGACATGCAGATGCATGTGTGAGGATCTGAAAGTAGTTGGAAAAGTTCCTAGAAGGCTTCATTTGGTATCATATTCCCCCCTGGGTTTGGTAAAGTCGCAGCAAAGGCTGTAGCTGGGACTGTAGAGGGGTTAAAACTGTAACCGGCTCCAGTTTCGTTATTTTAAGGGTTAAAGCTCTGAAAATTGGTGTGCAATACTTTGAATGCTTTAAGACACTGTGGTGAAAATTTGGTTGAACAATTCCTTCATATTTTTTCACATATTCAGTAATAAAGTGTGCTCTGTTTAAAATTTAAAGAGACAGTAACGGTTTTGTTTTAAAACGGTTTTTGTGCTTTATTGACAAGTTTAAGCCTGTTTAACATGTCTGTACCTTCAGATAAGCTATGTTCTATATGTATGAAAGTCAATGTGTCTCCCCCTTCAAAATTGTGTGATAATTGTGCCATAGCGTCCAAACGAAGTAAGGACAGTACTGCCACAGATAATGAAGTTGCCCAAGATGATTCATCAGATGAAGGGAGTAGACATGGTTCTACATCATCTCCTTCTGTGTCTATACCAGTTTTGCCCACGCAGGAGGCCCCTAGTACTTCTAGCGCGCCAATGCTTATTACTATGCAACAATTGACGGCAGTAATGGATAACTCCATAGCAAATATTTTATCCAAAATGCCTGCATATCAGAGAAAGCGCGATTGCTCTGTTTTAAACACTGAAGAGCAAGAGGGCGCTGATGATAATTGCTCTGTCATACCCTCACACCAATCTGAAGGGGCCATGAGGGAGGTTTTGTCAGATGGGGAAATTTCAGATTCAGGAAAAATTTCTCAACAGGCTGAACCTGATGTTGTGACATTTAAATTTAAATTAGAGCATCTCCGCGCACTGCTTAAGGAGGTGTTATCTACTCTGGATGATTGTGACAACCTGGTCATTCCAGAAAAATTATGCAAGATGGACAAGTTCCTAGAGGTTCCGGTGCACCCCGACGCTTTTCCTATACCCAAGCGGGTGGCGGACATAGTGAATAAGGAGTGGGAGAAGCCCGGCATACCTTTTGTCCCCCCTCCTATATTTAAGAAATTATTTCCTATGGTCGACCCCAGAAATGACTTATGGCAGACAGTCCCTAAGGTCGAGGGGCAGTTTCTACTCTAAACAAGCGCACTACTATTCCTATCGAGGATAATTGTGCTTTCAAAGATCCTATGGATAAAAAATTGGAGGGTTTGCTTAAAAAGATTTTTGTACAGCAAGGTTACCTTCTGCAACCCATTTCGTGCATTGTTCCTGTCACTACAGCAGCGTGGTTCTGGTTCGAGGAACTTGAAAAGGTGCTCAGTAGAGAGACTCCATATGAGGAGGTTATGGACAGAGTTCACGCACTTAAGTTGGCTAATTCTTTTATTTTAGATGCCGCTTTGCAATTAGCTAGATTAGCGGCAAAAAATTCAGGGTTTGCAATTGTGGCGCGCAGATCGCTTTGGCTAAAGTCTTGGTCAGCGGATGTATCATCTAAGAAAAAATTGCTTAATATTCCCTTCAAGGGTAAAACTCTCTTTGGGCCAGAATTGAAAGAGATTATCTCAGACATCACTGGGGGAAAGGGCCACGCCCTCCCACAAGATAGGCCTTTCAAAGCCAAGAATAAGTCTAATTTTCGTTCCTTTCGTAATTTCAGGAACGGACTGGCCTCTAATTCTGCATCCTCTAAGCAAGAGGGTAATGCTTCACAGACCAAACCAGCCTGGAAACCGATGCAAGGCTGGAACAAGGGTAAGCAGGCCAAGAAACCTGCTGCTGCTAACAAAACAGCATGAAGGAGTAGCCCCCGATCCGGGACCGGATCTAGTGGGGGGCAGACTCTCTCTCTTTGCTCAGGCTTGGGCAAGAGATGTTCAGGATCCCTGGACGCTAGAAATAGTTTCTCAGGGTTATCTTCTGGAATTCAAGGAACTACCCCCAAGGGGAAGGTTTCACATATCTCACTTATCCTCAAACCAAATAAAGAGACAGGCATTCTTACATTTTGTAGAAGACCTGTTAAAGATGGGAGTGATACACCCAGTTCCAATGGCGGAACAAGGAATGGGATTTTACTCAAATCTGTTCGTAGTTCCCAAAAGAGGGAACCTTCAGACCAATTCTGGATTTAAGAATCCTAAACAAATTTCTCAGAGTACCATCGTTCAAGATGGAAACCATTCGAACGATTCTACCTACAATCCAGGAAGGTAAATTTATGACTACCGTGGATCTAAAGGATGCGTACCTACATATTCCTATCCACAAAGAACATCATCAGTTCCTAAGGTTCGCCTTTCTGGACAAACATTACCAGTTTGTGGCCCTCCCATTCGGGTTAGCCACTGCTCCAAGGATTTTCACAAAGGTACTCGGGTCCCTTCTAGCGGTTCTAAGACCGAGGGGCATTGCAGTAGTACCATACTTGGACGACATTCTAATACAAGCGTCGTCCCTTTCAAGGGCAAAGGCTCACACAGACATCGTTCTGGCCTTTCTCAGATCTCACGGATGGAAGGTTAACATAGAAAAAAGTTCTCTGTCTCCGTCGACAAGAGTTCCCTTCTTGGGTACAATAATAGATTATTTAGAAATGAGGATTTTTCTGATAGATGTCAGAAAGTCAAAACTTCTAAGCGCTTGTCAAGTTCTTCATTCAGTTCCACGTCCTTCCATAGCTCAGTGCATGGAAGTAGTAGGGTTGATGGTTGCAGCAATGAACATAGTTCCTTTTGCGCGAATTCATCTAAGACCATTACAACTGTGCATGCTGAAACAGTGGAATGGGGACTATACAGACTTGTCTCCAGTGATTCAAGTAGATCAGAAGACCAGAGATTCACTCCGTTGGTGGCTAACCCTGGACCACCTATCCCAGGGAATGAGCTTCCGCAGACCAGAGTGGGTCATCGTCACGACCGACGCCAGTCTAGTGGGCTGGGGCGCGGTCTGGGAATCCCTGAAAGCTCAGGGACTATGGTCTCGGGAAGAGTCTCTTCTCCCGATAAACATTCTGGAACTAAGAGCGATATTCAATGCTCTCAGGGCTTGGCCTCAGCTAGCAAAGGTCAGATTCATAAGATTCCAATCAGACAACATGACGACTGTTGCTTATATCAATCATCAGGGGGGAACAAGGAGTTCCCTGGCGATGAAAGAAGTGACCAAAATAATACAATGGGCGGAGGATCACTCCTGCCACCTATCTGCGATCCACATCCCAGGAGTGGAAAACTGGGAGGCGGATTATCTGAGTCGTCAGACTTTCCATCCGGGGGAGTGGGAACTCTACCCGGAGATATTTGCCCAGTTGACCCAATTATGGGGCATTCCAGACATGGATCTGATGGCGTCTCGTCAGAACTTCAAGGTTCCTTGCTACGGGTCCAGATCCAGGGATCCCAAGGCGACTCTAGTGGATGCACTAGTAGCGCCTTGGACCTTCAACCTAGCTTATGTGTTTCCACCGTTTCCTCTCATTCCCAGGCTGGTAGCCAGGATCATGCAGGAGAGGGCCTCGGTGATCTTGATAGCTCCTGCGTGGCCACGCAGGACTTGGTATGCAGACCTGGTGAATATGTCATCGGCTCCACCATGGAAGCTACCTTTGAGACAGGACCTCCTTGTTCAGGGTCCATTCGAACATCCAAATCTGGTCTCCCTCCAGCTGACGGCTTGGAGATTGAACGCTTGATTCTATCAAAGCGTGGGTTTTCAGATTCTGTGATAGATACTCTGGTTCAAGCCAGAAAACCGGTAACTAGAAAAATTTACCATAAAATATGGAAAAGATATATCTGCTGGTGTGAATCCAAGGGATTCCCATGGAATAAGATAAAGATTCCTAAGATCCTTTCCTTTCTACAAGAAGGTTTGGATAAAGGATTATCTGCGAGTTCTCTAAAGGGACATATTTCTGCCTTATCTGTCTTACTACACAAACGACTGGCAGCTGTGCCAGATGTTCAAGCATTTGTTCAGGCTCTCGTTAGGATCAAGTCTGTTTACAGACCTTTGACTCCTCCCTGGAGTTTAAATCTAGTTCTTTCAGTTCTTCAAGGGGTTCCGTTTGAACCTTTACATTCCATAGATATTAAGTTGTTATCTTGGAAAATTTTGTTTTTGGTTGCTATTTCTTCTGCTAGAAGAGTTTCTGAGTTATCTGCTCTGCAGTGTACTCCGCCCTATCTGGTGTTCCATTCAGATAAGGTTGTTTTGCGTACTAAGCCTGGTTTTCTTCCAAAGGTTGTTTCCAACAAAAATATTAACCAGGAGATAGTTGTACCTTCTTTGTGTCCGAATCCAGTTTCAAAGAAGGAACGTTTGCTACACAATTTAGATGTAGTCCGTGCTCTAAAATTCTATTTAGAAGCTACAAAAGAGTTCAGACAAACATCTTCTCTGTTTGTCGTCTATTCTGGTAAAAGGAGAGGTCAAAAAGCAACTTCTACCTCTCTTTCCTTTTGGCTTAAAAGCATCATCCGATTGGCTTATGAGACTGCCGGACGGCAGCCTCCTGAAAGAATCACAGCTCACTCCACTAGGGCTGTGGCTTCCACATGGGCCTTCAAGAACGAGGCTTCTGTTGATCAGATATGTAAGGCAGCGACTTGGTCTTCACTGCACACTTTTGCCAAATTTTACAAATTTGATACTTTTGCTTCTTCGGAGGCTATTTTTGGGAGAAAGGTTTTGCAAGCCGTGGTGCCTTCCGTTTAGGTAACCTGATTTGCTCCCTCCCTTCATCCGTGTCCTATAGCTTTGGTATTGGTTCCCACAAGTAAGGATGACGCCGTGGACTGGACACACCAATGTTGGAGAAAACAGAATTTATGCTTACCTGATAAATTACTTTCTCCAATGGTGTGTCCGGTCCACGGCCCGCCCTGGTTTTTTAATCAGGTTTGATGAATTATTTTCTCTAACTACAGTCACCACGGCACCCTATGGTTTCTCCTATTTTTTCCTCCTGTCCGTCGGTCGAATGACTGGGGTGGGCGGAGCCTAGGAGGGACTATATGGCCAGCTTTGCTGGGACTCTTTGCCATTTCCTGTTGGGGAAGAGAGATTCCCACAAGTAAGGATGACGCCGTGGACCGGACACACCGTTGGAGAAAGTAATTTATCAGGTAAGCATAAATTCTGTTTTTTTATTTGTTTGCAGCGTTCGCCATGCTGAGCGCCTCAGGCCGCCCACAGCAGAACGCTATTCTGCCAATAGCTGTGTGGGCCAGTTGGCATTATGCTGGATAGCTAGCATACTATTGTCTAAGAGTACCTCAGTGCAAAATAACGTTCTGACGTGGGCGGCCTGAGGCGCTCAGCGCAGCGAACGCTGCTAACAAATAAAGGAACTTTCAACATGAAGTATTTATTTTTTATTTCCTATGACATGGAGTCCACAACGTCATTCTTATTACTAGTGGGATATTCAACTCCTGACCAGCAGAGCTGTTAAGTATCGCCTCCTTTACCCACAAACTCCAGTCATTCTTTGCCTTTATGAGGGTCAGAAGGCCACTTCTACTTCCCTTTCTCTCTGGTTGAGAAGTGTCATCATGTTGGCTTATGAGACAGCTGGTCAGCAGCCTCCTGGGAGAATTACAGCTCATTCCACTAGGGCTGTATCTTCTTCCTGGGCTTTCAAAAACGAAGTATCTGTGGAACAGATTTGCAAGTCGGCAACATGGTCCTCTTTGCATACTTTTTCAAAATTCTACAAATTTGATACTTGAGCCTCGACTGTCCTCTATCTTGGTTATTGGTTCCCACTAGTAATTAGAATAAGGTTGTGGACTCGCCATGTCATAGGAAAGAAAACTAAATTTATGCTTACCTGATTAATTTCTTTCTGGATATGGAGAGTCAACAACCCCGTCCTTTTATAAGACAGATATTTTTTGTTAAACCTCAGGCACCGCTATACCTTTGTGTTATCTCCTTTTTCCATTTTCCTTTGGCCGAATGACTGGGGTTTAGGGGTAAGGGAGGTGATACTTAACAGCTCTGCTGGGATGCTCTTTGCCTCCTCCTGCTGATCAGGAGTTGAATATCCCACTAGTAATTAGAATGACTTTGTGGACTCTCCATGTCTGGAAATAAATACATTTATCAGGTAAGCATACATTTTGTTTTCATGACTTAAAGTCCCCTTTATTTGTTGCACTGGTAAATCCTAGCGTTTCACAAACACTAGGATTTACTATCACTTTAACCCTTTTGGAGGCATTTGTCCATTCCACAGATTGTAGTGTAGGTTAATATGAGATGCTTATTAGAAAGGATAAAGTATGAAGCAATGTTAGCACTTCCCTTCAGGTGCTCACTGCCAGCCCCGGTTCTCCCAAACCGTGTATAGAAGCAGAAAGTGTTGAAAGTGGCGGCGCTGTGTCACCTCCAGGGAACCAAGCTACCCAACATTCTCTGAGTCAACCTTGTTGCTTTCAAAAGATTGCAGTTAAAATAAGCCTTTTATTAAAATTATCACAAAGCTGTCTTCAGGTGCAGCTTCAGGTTTTATTTAAAATACAGCTCAACAATTTCTGGAACAAATAGTTCCTGCTAATATGAGATGCTGTCTGCTCTGTAGTGGCTCTTCAGTTATTTAAATTGATGCTAATGTCTGTGTTGCTATGCACTGGCTGTGCCAGAAACGGGTAGATCTGTTAATTGTAAGTCACAGTTCTAGCTATTCATATTCCATTTACGTTTCTTTGCATATCAATGATTGGTGGGCTTGGGTGTCTGGTTTTGGTGATGCAATTATTATATAATCCAATGCTGCGTCGTCTTGGTAACTTAGACTTACAGCACAAGTACAATATTTGCTTGTGTGTATTTTAGTCTTGGAATCCTGTTCTGCAGCAGTACATTTATATAATGGTTGTTGATATGTGTTGATGTACAGTAAATGTGAAGAACGGAGGAGAATTTTTCAGGAAAAAGTGGGTTCTTTTAAAGTGATGGTAAATCATAGCATTTTCTAAACCCTAGGATTTACCAGTGCTTCAAATAAAGGGGACTTTTAGTCATGCAGCGATTTTATGCCAAACTGAGCGCCTTCAATTGCCCACTGCAAAACGCTATTTTTTTAGTGAGGTGACATTTTCACCTCTTAGCCAATAGCCGTGTGGGCCAATCAGCATTTTGCTGTATGGCTTGCATGCTATTGGCTAAGAGGACGGTATTGACGTAAAGGAGACTTGCCGTTGATGGCCGGAGGCGATCAGCTTAGCATAAACTCGCTGCAAATAAAGGAACTTTTAGCATCAAGTTTTTTTAAACTTCATGACCAAAAATTACCTTTATTTGTAGCACTAGTAAATCATAGCGTTTCAAAAACACTAGGATTTACTGTCACTTTAAAAATATGACTGTCATTTAAGTTATTGAGTGGGAAATGGGAAGCCCCAAGAGTAAGGGAGTAAATACTAATGCTCCAAACAAATAGGTTTTAAATCTTCTACACAGTGATGCTTCTGGAGGTTCACTAACTAAAAACTGCTGCAAACCTCACCATGCATTATGGCATTCAGGGGCATTATAGAGTATTGGAGAGTTTAAAAAAAAACATCTGCTATTCGTCTTCATCCATAGTCCTCTTTCCAAACAGCTCTAATTGGATGCTGGTAATTTTGCAATGCAGTTTTGATGGTTATTTGGCATAAAGATATACTAAGAGACAACTTCTCTTTCAGTCATAGATTTTATTCTAATAGGAAAATAGAATATTAGCCATCACATTACTTTAAAAAACTTTCTGCAGAGTATTTGTTTAAAATCTAGACTAATTTTCCCTAGAGCACACGGAGATACCCAACACTGTAGGAAGGCCTTACATCGAGCTGTCCAATGCACTACAGACTATCCAGAGCATGTGTGTGACGTTCTCCTTGCTTTGGAGAGAATAGAGGGTAAGTTTGAACTAAATATAACCTTTAAATTCACATTTAAAGAAAGCCCATATTGTGCAATTTCTTTAGTTTACTGAATCCTATTTTCACCTTAGGCTCATTAGAAGACTGGGATACAGCTGTACAGAAGACAGAAAATAAGTTGTCTCGAATCAGTGAGCAGCGAGCAAAGGTTAGTCACCTATAATTTTATATTGTGCACCCTGTCCATTTGTATAAATCAATACATTGATCTAAATATATTTGTCTCAGTTGTTGAATTAGGCTCTATATATATATATATATATATATATATATATACAGGTAGCCCTTATGGGTTAGGTTCCAGGAGGAATGGTTGTAAATCGAAACCGTTGTAAATTTAAACCCAGTTTATAATGTAAGTCAATGGGAAGTGAGAGAGTTAGGTTCCAGGCCCCTCTCAAAATTGTCATAAATAACACCTAATACATTATTTTTAAAGCTTTTAAATGACGACTTTAAATGCTAAACAGCATTATAAACCTAATAATATAGATTGTATCATCATCATCAAACTAAGATGAATGAACAAAAACATTTGCTAAACATGACCGAATAAAATAATTACACAACAGATTGCATCATCATCAAACTAAGTTTAATGAACAAAAACGTTTTTTTTACTTGCATTTTCTGCAATTGTTAGCATGTTAGATAATATTGGGTCTGCACCTATTCTATGCATTTCAATCTGCAGTGATTAATAAGCAGTTAGGCACCCTCACCTCAAGCAGCTGGACAGGAGGATAATAGGGAAGTGCCTGCTCCACCTACTGGCTATTTTAATTAGTGCATTGATTTCCAAAGCTTTTCAATAGCAGTCACATGACTGAAAAAAGTTTGTTATTCTGAAACGGCGCAAATTGAAATAGCGTAAACCAAGTGCCACCTGTATATATATATATATATATATATATATATATATATATATATATTTATATTTAATTATTTATTTTTAACTACTTCAGGCTGCTGCAAAAGAAGCAAAACTAGCCCAACAGGAAGAGGAGAAAGCTGACCAGAAGAAAAAATTGAGAGCGGAGAAAAAAGCTTCAAAGAAATTTAAAAAAGCAAAACCTGGAGAGAAACGGAAAGTGGAGGATGAGGAGGAGGAAGAGGAGGAGTGGGGGGAGGAGGCAGGTGTGTATCCAGAGAACTTAATTTTGCTTCTTTGTCAGATAGATTTGCAGTTTATTATAGCAGAGTGTTCACTGAGCTCTTGCTGCTGTGTTGTGTGACATTATTAACTTTTTGTGTATGTATATATATATATATATATATATATATATACACGCGCACACACACGTGCAAATAAAAAAAAATATTTGTATGAATCTCTTACCATGAAAAAAGTTTTGTTTGGAAATTGTTTATTAATGAAAGTACATTTCGGAATCAATCAACTGACAATGACATTGGTAAATTATTACATAATAGTGTAGAGTAAAGGTTTTTAACTACACAAAGAATCCAACCATTTTTTTTTTTAATTTTTCTATAAAGGGACATTCACGAATAGTTTTTACACGAAAGCAACAAATATTGAAACATTTGTCCTTTAATTTATTTGTCTAAAAATGAAATGTACATGTCTAGTTAACTACATTGACTAATATATGTGCACAATGTTTCTAGACCAAATAATATAACCAGTTTCTTGTCCTTAAACAGACAATAAACTCAAAATGTCACTCCACATAATATGCATATAAAAACATTATAAAAACTTGACAATATATGTCCATAATATTACTTTGCCATTTAATAGGCTTTCAGAGGGGTGGAAGTCGGGCCTGTAAAACAATGCATATTTTTCCAATAAAATCAAAAATTACTTTATTAGGCAACTCGAGGCAAGATTTTGGGACTAATATGAAGGGGCACTACTGTAATTTTCTTCTTAAATGGAAAGAGTCCTCAGCTTCATTCATTACTTTTGGGAAATAAGAACCTGGCCACCAAGAGGAGGCAAAAACAACCCAGCCAAAGGCTTAAATACTCCTCCCACTCCCCTCATCCTCCAGTCATTCTTTGCCTTTCATCCTAGGAGGTTGGCAGAGACGTGTCAGAATTTTTTAATTTTTTTTTTTTTTTTTCTCTTTTGGAGTGTAGTACTCTTTGGAATGGGACAGGAGTTTTAAGTAGTCCTGTCAGTCTCTAAGTGAGGGCTTGGATGAAAGTTAGAGTCCGGAGATGCATGGAGAGTCTTTCTGCGAAACCATCCCGACTCAGATTAACAGCTCCTCAAGCAATCGGCGTTGCCGAACTTTGCTCCGCTGCCTGCTTCCTTTTCTTGAGTCCATGGCGGAGGCGATGCCACTATTCGTCACACTTGAAAGGCCGTGTTGCAGTTCCACGGCGTAGATTCCGGTAAGATCGTTTCATTTTACTTTATCGTTTCATTTTACTTTATCCTCAGTATGGGCCGCCTATTGTACCCTCCCATCTTGGCATTCAGTGTCCTCTATAGCTTGGGTGTTGTTTTCCCAAAAGTAATGAATGCAGCTGTGGACTCTTTCCATTTAAGAAGAAAAACATAAATTATGCTTACCTGATAATTTTCTTTTTTTCTGATGGAAAGAGTCCACATCTCCCCACCTGTAATTTTATGTGGGGCATCCTTATATTCTTCTGGCACCTTTCACCCTGAAATTTCTTCTACTGTTCCTTGTTCCTCGGCAGAATGACTGGGGGATGAGGGGAGGAGTATTTAAGCCTTTGGCTGGGTTGTCTTTGCCTCCTCCTGGTGGCCAGGTTCTTATTTCCCAAAAGTAATGAATGCAGCTGTGGACTCTTTCCATCAGAAGAAAATGAAATTCTGATTCTCGAGTGGAGTCAGCCGGAATTAGACTTCACGGCATTTTGACAGAATGCCAAGCTCCCGAGATACGGGGCAGGGTCCAGGGACTCCCAGGCGGAACTGACAGATGTTCTGGCAGTTCCTTGGACTTTCAGTATAGCATACCTGTCCCCTCCGTTTGCGCCTCTTCCTCAGGCCAAATCAAGTAGGAGAGGGCATCGGTGATCCAGCCCCTGCTTGGCTTCACAGGATTTGGTATGCAGATCTGGTGGACATGTCTTCTCTGCCACCTTGGAGACTTCTGTTGAGAAAGGACATTCTAATTCAAGGGTCCTTATTTTTCCCAAATCTAGTTTCTTTCAAGCTGACTGTTTGGGGATTGAACGCTTAATTATAGCCAAGCAAGGTTTTTCTGACTCAATCATAGAGATTAGAATTCAGGCTTGTAAGCCTGTAACTAGAAAGATTTACTATAAGATATGGACTAAATATCTCTATTGGTGTGATTCCAAGGGCTACTCATGAAAGTAGAATTAGGATTCCTGGAATTTTGTATTTTCTCCATGAAGGTTTGGAGAGAGGCTTATCGATGAGTTCCCTAAAGGGTCTAATTTCTGCTTGCTCTATTTTATTTCTTAAACGTCTGTCGGATGTTCCAGATGTACAATCTTTTTGTCAGGCCTGTGTACAAATCGGTTACTCCTTTATGGAGTCTGAATTAGTTTGTAAGGTCAAGGGACTCCGTTTGAGCCTATGCATTCCTTGTTATCTTGGAAAGTTTTATTTCTTGTTGCTATTTCTTCTGCTCGTAGAGTGTCAGAGCTCTCTGCATTGCAGTATGAGTCTCCTTACCTTATTTTCCATTCAAATAAGGTAGTTTCTTTCATGTAATTAACAAGAGTCCATGAGCTAGTGACGTATGGGATATACATTCCTACCAGGAGGGGCAAAGTTTCCCAAACCTTAAAATGCCTATAAATACACCCCTCACCACACCCACAAATCAGTTTTACAAACTTTGCCTCCAAGGGAGGTGGTGAAGTAAGTTTGTGCTAGATTCTACGTTGATATGCGCTCCGCAGCAAGTTGGAGCCCGGTTTTCCTCTCAGCGTGCAGTGAATGTCAGAGGGATGTGAAGAGAGTATTGCCTATTGAATGCAGTGATCTCCTTTTACGGGGTCTATTTCATAAGGTTCTCTGTTATCGGTCGTAGAGATTCATCTCTTACCTCCCTTTTCAGATCGACGATATACTCTTATATTTACCATTACCTCTACTGATTCTCGTTTCAGTACTGGTTTGGCTTTCTACAAACATGTAGATGAGTGTCCTGGGGTAAGTAAGTCTTATTTTCTGTGACACTCTAAGCTATGGTTGGGCACTTTATTTATAAAGTTCTAAATATATGTATTCAAACATTTATTTGCCTTGACTCAGAATGTTCAACTTTCCTTATTTTCAGACAGTCAGTTTCATATTTGGGATTATGCATTTAATTATCATATTTTTCTTACCTCAAAAATTTGACTTTTTTCCCTGTGGGCTGTTAGGCTCGCGGGGGCTGAAAATGCTTCATTTTATTGCGTCATTCTTGGCGCGGACTTTTTTGGCGCAAAAATTCTTTTCCGTTTCCGGCGTCATACGTGTCACCGGAAGTTGCGTCATTTTTTGACGTTATTTTGCGCCAAAAATGTCGGCGTTCCGGATGTGGCGTCATTTTTGGCGCCAAAAGCATTTAGGCGCCAAATAATGTGGGCGTCTTATTTGGCGCTAAAAAATATGGGCGTCGCTTTTGTCTCCACATTATTTCAGTCTCATTTTTCATTTGCTTCTGGTTGCTAGAAGCTTGATATTTGGCATTTTTTCCCATTCCTGAAACTGTCTTATAAGGAATTTGATCTATGATGGTACCTCGTTTAAGGATCCTTTAGATAGAAAAATTGAATCTTTTCTAAGAAAAGCTTATCTATGTTCAGGTAATCTTCTTAGACCTGCTATATCATTGGCTGATGTTGCTGCAGCTTCAACTTTTTGGTTGGAAACTCTAGCGCAACAAGTAACAAATCGTGATTCTCATGATATTATTATTCTTCTCCAGCATGCTAATAATTTTATCTGTGATGCCATTTTTGATATTATTAGAGTTGATGTTAGGTTTATGTCTCTGGCTATCTTAGCCAGAAGAGCTTTATGGCTTAAGACCTGGAATGCTGATATGGCTTCTAAATCAACTCTACTTTCCATTTCTTTCCAGGGAAACAAATTATTTGGTTCTCAGTTGGATTCTATTATTTCAACTGTTACTGGTGGGAAAGGAACTTTTTTACCACAGGATAAAAAATCTAAAGGTAAAAACAGGGCTAACATTCGTTTTCGTTCCTTTCGTTTCAACAAAGAACAAAAGCCTGATCCTTCGTCCTCAGGAGCATTTTCAGTTTGGAAACCATCTCCAGTCTGGAATAAATCCAAGCCTGCTAGAAAGGCAAAGCCTGCTTCTAAGTTCACATGAAGGTACGGCCCTCATTCCAGTTCAGCTGGTAGGGGGCAGGTTACGTTTTTTCAAAGAAATTTGGATCAATTCTGTTCACAATCTTTGGATTCAGAACATTGTTTCAGAAGGGTACAGAATTGGTTTCAAGATGAGACCTCCTGCAAAGAGATTTTTTCTTTCCCGTGTCCCAGTAAATCCAGTGAAAGCTCAAGCATTTCTGAATTGTGTTTCAGATCTAGAGTTGGCTGGAGTAATTATGCCAGTTCCAGTTCCGGAACAGGGGATAGGGTTTTATTCAAATCTCTTCATTGTACCAAAGAAGGAGAATTCCTTCAGACCAGTTCTGGATCTAAAATTATTGAATCGTTATGTAGGATACCAACGTTCAAGATGGTAACTGTAAGGACTATATTGCCTTTTGTTCAGCAAGGGAATTATATGTCCACAATAGATTTACAGGATGCATATCTGCATATTCCGATTCATCCAGATCATTATCAGTTCCTGAGATTCTCTTTTCTAGACAAGCATTACCAATTTGTGGCTCTACCGTTTGGCCTTGCTACAGCTCCAAGAATTTTCACAAAGATTCTCGGTGCCCTTCTGTCTGTAATCAGAGAACAGGGTATTGTGGTATTTCCTTATTTGGACGATATCTTGGTACTTGCTCAGTCTTTACATTTAGCAGAGTCTCATACGAATCGACTTGTGTTGTTTCTTCAAGATCATGGTTGGAGGATCAATTTACCAAAAAGTTCTTTGATTCCTCAAACAAGAGTAACCTTTCTGGGTTTCCAGATAGATTCAGTGTCCATGACTCTGTCTTTAACAGACAAGAGACGTCTAAAATTGATTACAGCTTGTCGAAACCTTCAGTCTCAATCATTCCCTTCGGTAGCCTTATGCATGGAAATTCTAGGTCTTATGACTGCTGCATCGGACGCGATCCCCTTTGCTCGTTTTCACATGCGACCTCTTCAGCTCTGTATGCTGAACCAATGGTGCAGGGATTACACGAAGATATATCAATTAATATCTTTAAAACCGATTGTTCGACACTCTCTAACGTGGTGGACAGATCACCTTCGTTTAATTCAGGGGGCTTCTTTTGTTCTTCCGACCTGGACTGTAATTTCAACAGATGCAAGTCTCACAGGTTGGGGAGCTGTGTGGGGATCTCTGACGGCACAAGGAGTTTGGGAATCTCAGGAGGTGAGATTACCGATCAATATCTTGGAACTCCGTGCAATTTTCAGAGCTCTTCAGTTTTGGCCTCTTCTGAAGAGAGAATCGTTCATTTGTTTTCAGACAGACAATGTCACAACTGTGGCATACATCAATCATCAAGGAGGGACTCACAGTCCTCTGGCTATGAAAGAAGTATCTCGAATTTTGGTTTGGGCGGAATCCAGCTCCTGTCTAATCTCTGCGGTTCATATCCCAGGTGTAGACAATTGGGAAGCGGATTATCTCAGTCGCCAAACGTTGCATCCGGGCGAATGGTCTCTTCACCCAGAGGTATTTCTTCAGATTGTTCAAATGTGGGGGCTCCCAGAGATAGATCTGATGGCCTCTCATCTAAACAAGAAACTTCCCAGGTATCTGTCCAGATCCCGGGATCCTCAGGCGGAGGCAGTGGATGCATTATCACTTCCTTGGAAGTATCATCCTGCCTATATCTTTCCGCCTCTAGTTCTTCTTCCAAGAGTAATCTCCAAGATTCTGAGGGAATGCTCGTTTGTTCTGCTAATAGCTCCGGCATGGCCTCACAGGTTTTGGTATGCGGATCTTGTCCGGATGGCATCTTGCCAACCATGGACTCTTCCGTTAAGACCAGACCTTCTGTCGCAAGGTCCTTTTTTCCATCCGGATCTGAAATCCTTAAATTTAAAGGTATGGAGATTGAACGCTTGATTCTTGGTCAAAGAGGTTTCTCTGACTCCGTGATTAATACTATGTTACAGGCTCGTAAATCTGTATCTCGAGAGATATATTATAGAGTCTGGAAGACTTATATTTCTTGGTGTCTTTCTCATCATTTTTCTTGGCATTCTTTTAGAATACCGAGAATTTTACAGTTTCTTCAGGATGGTTTAGATAAGGGTTTGTCCGCAAGTTCTTTGAAAGGACAAATCTCCGCTCTTTCTGTTCTTTTTCACAGAAAGATTGCTATTCTTCCTGATATTCATTGTTTTGTACAAGCTTTGGTTCGTATAAAACCTGTCATTAAGTCTATTTCTCCTCCTTGGAGTTTGAATTTGGTTCTGGGAGCTCTTCAAGCTCCTCCGTTTGAACCTATGCATTCATTGGACATTAAATTACTTTCTTGGAAAGTTTTGTTCCTTTTGGCCATCTCTTCTGCTAGAAGAGTTTCTGAATTATCTGCTCTTTTTTGTGAGTCTCCTTTTCTGATTTTTCATCAGGATAAGGCGGTGTTGCGAACTTCTTTTGAATTTTTACCTAAAGTTGTGAATTCCAACAACATTAGTAGAGAAATTGTGGTTCCTTCATTATGTCCTAATCCTAAGAATTCTAAGGAGAAATCGTTGCATTCTTTGGATGTTGTTAGAGCTTTGAAATATTATGTTGAAGCTACGAAATCTTTCCGTAAGACTTCTAGTCTATTTGTTATCTTTTCCGGTTCTAGGAAAGGCCAGAAAGCTTCTGCCATTTCTTTGGCATCTTGGTTGAAATCTTTAATTCATCTTGCCTATGTTGAGTCGGGTAAAATTCCGCCTCAGAGAATTACAGCTCATTCTACTAGGTCAGTATCTACTTCCTGGGCGTTTAGGAATGAAGCTTCGGTTGACCAGATCTGCAAAGCAGCAACTTGGTCCTCTTTGCATACTTTTACTAAATTCTACCATTTTGATGTATTTTCTTCTTCTGAAGCAGTTTTTGGTAGAAAAGTTCTTCAGGCAGCGGTTTCAGTTTGAATCTTCTGCTTATGTTTTTTGTTAAACTTTATTTTGGGTGTGGATTATTTTCAGCAGGAATTGGCTGTCTTTATTTTATCCCTCCCTCTCTAGTGACTCTTGTGTGGAAAGATCCACATCTTGGGTAGTCATTATCCCATACGTCACTAGCTCATGGACTCTTGTTAATTACATGAAAGAAAACATAATTTATGTAAGAACTTACCTGATAAATTCATTTCTTTCATATTAACAAGAGTCCATGAGGCCCACCCTTTTTTGTGGTGGTTATGATTTTTTTGTATAAAGCACAATTATTCCAATTCCTTATTTTATATGCTTCGCACTTTTTTTCTTATCACCCCACTTCTTGGCTATTCGTTAAACTGATTTGTGGGTGTGGTGAGGGGTGTATTTATAGGCATTTTAAGGTTTGGGAAACTTTGCCCCTCCTGGTAGGAATGTATATCCCATACGTCACTAGCTCATGGACTCTTGTTAATATGAAAGAAATGAATTTATCAGGTAAGTTCTTACATAAATTATGTTTTTTCGATTTTAATTAGGATTTCTTCATAAGGTTGTTTCTGATCGGAACATTAATCAGGAGATTGTTGTTCCTTCTTTGTGTCCTAATCCTTCTTCTCAGATTGAACGACTTCTGCACAATTTTGACGTGGTCCGTGCTTTAAAGTTTTACCTGCAGACGACTAAGGACTTTCGTCAGTCTTCTTCTTTGTTTGTGATATTCTCAGGAATACGTAAGGGACAGAAAGCTACAGCTACTTCTGTTTCTTTTTGGCTGAAGAGTATCATACGTTTTGTTTATGAGACTGCTGGACAGCAGCCTCCTGAGAGAGTTAAGGCTCATTCCACAAGAGCTGTTGCTTCCTCATGGGCATTCAAAAATGAAGCTTCTGTGGAACAGTTTTGCAAGGCTGCAACTTGGTCCTCTCTGCACACTTTTTCAAAATTCTATGAATTTGAAACTTTTGCCTCGGCTGAGGCCGCTTTTGGGAGAAAGGTTCTTCAAGCAGTGGTGCCTTCCGTTTAGGTTCCCTGTCTTGTCCCTCCCGTATCATCTGTGTACTCTAGCTTTGCTATTGGATCCCATTAGTAATTAAGATGATCCGTGGACTCATTGTGTCTTAAAAAATAAAATAAAATTTATGCTTACCTGATAAATGTATTTCTTTTTTGACACGATGAGTCCACGGCCCGCCCTGTTCTTGAAAGACAGGTTGTTGGTTATTATAAACTTCAGACACCTCTGCACCTTGGTTTTTCCTTTCTATCCTTAACTTCGGTCGAATTTAACAGCTTTGCTCTGGTGCTCTTTGCCGCCTCCTGCTGACCAGGAGGTGAATATCCCATTAGTAATTAAGATGATCCGTGGACTCATTGTGTAAAAAAAGAAATAAATTTATCAGGTAAGCATAAATTTTCTTATTCCTGATTGTAGTCAAACTTGAAAGTGTTGTGAAAGGTAATAACATACACACTCTCTCATACACCACACACTCTCATATAACACAAACACACTACACACACTCTCCTACAACACACATACACACTCATACACACACCACACACACACAAACTCTCATACATTACACACTCTCTTCTACAAAACACATACACACACTCTCTCCTACAACACACACACACACAAGTTGAGACCCAGTAAACATGATGTTGCGACCTAGTAATGTGTCCTGACCCTTGGTTTGAATAACCCTGCGTTAGAGGGTACTCCCTCTTTACTCAGATCTAATACCTGTTTTTATTGTGAGGAGGCTACGGTATACCCGCCTGCTCGATTATGTTCTACATGCCTTTATAAGGTAGTTATATCTAAAAAGACCAAGATATTTAGTACCTCTGAGCCATCCACCTCTGAGGGGTCTCCGTCCTGCGAGCTGTGTTCCCTGCAATCATCTCCTATTACACATGCAGCTCCCCAATGCACGACAGAGCAGTTGCAAACTGCAGTGTCTGCGGCCTTTAGTGCTTTACCTTGCCCTGCTAAGCGCAAGCGAATGGTTAAATACTGCTATCCTTTCCATGGGTCATCTATCAACTTGCTGGATTTATCTGATACTAGATTATCCGCTGATGAAGACGCCTCTGATACTTCAGAGGAGACTCTTTCTGGGTCGGAATCGGCTGCCTCTAAGCCTCCGGCTGCGGAGGAACCAGACTTAAATTTAGGAGAGAGCACTTAGGCTTTCTGTTAAAGGAAGTGTTGGCTATGTTAGAGGTTCCAGAACCTAAGTTAACCCGAGGAACCTTCTATTCCTAAGCTTGATAAGGTTTATGAGGACAGGTTGGTGCCACAAACTTTCCCTTTTCCCGGTTAGATGGCAAATATTATTAAAAATGAATGGGAAAGGCTCGGATCCTCTTTTTTCACTTCTTCCTAATAAATTGTTCCCGGTTCCTGACTCCCAATTAAAGTTGTGGGGGTCTGTCCCTAAGTTGGATGGAGCTATCTCCACGCTTGCTAAGCGCACCACTATCCCACTTGAGGAGCCTGTGGATAAGAAGCTAGAAACTCTGTTGAGAAAGATGTTTCAGCACACAGGATTTTTATTTCTGCCTGCAGCGGCGTTCGCTGCGATGGTGGGAGCCGCTACCTATTGGTGTGACTCTCTGTCTGAGATGATCGAGGTGGAGACTCCCCTCAATGAAATCCAGGAAAGAATTAAGGCCTTGACGGTAGCGAATTCGTTTATTTGCGATGAAAATATGCAGATTATTCGCTTGAATGCCAAGACATCAGGCTGTTCTGTTCTAGCCTGTAGGGCTCTGTGGCTGAAGTCTTGGTCTGCTGACATGACTTCAAAATCTAGATTGCTTTTGCTTCCATTTAAGGGGAAGGTTCTTTTCGGTCCAGGATTGGACTCTATCATATCCACGGTCACTGGCGGTAAGGGTGCCTTTTTACCACAGGATAAGAAGAGCAAACCTAAAGGACAGGGTCCTAATTTTCGTCCCTTTCATTTGGATAAATCCCAACGCCAGCAGCCCTCTGTGAAACTTGATCAGTCCAAGGGAACTTTGAAAGTATCTCAATCTTGGAGTAAATCCATGCAGGGCATGAAGGGGCGGCCCCCGATCCGTCGCTGGATCGTGTTGGGGGCAGACTATATCTCTTTGTGGAGGCTTTGCTGGGAGACGTGCATGACCCTTGGGTTCTGGAGGTCATTGTTCCAGGGTTACAGGAAAGGTTTCAAATCTCATCCACCCAGGGGCAGATTCCTCTTATCAAACCTGTCTTCAAGACTAGAAAAACAATATGCTTTTCTCCTGTTAAGTGTAGTCAGTCCACAGGTCATCCATTACTTATGGGATTATATCTCCTCCCTAACAGGAAGTGCAAGAGGATCACCCAAGCAGAGCTGCTATATAGCTCCTCCCCTCTACGTCATATCCAGTCATTCTCTTGCACCTAACTAAAGATAGGACGTGTGAGAGGACTGTGGTGTGTTAAACTTAGTTTTTATTTCTTCAATCAAAAGTTTGTTATTTTAAACGGCACCGGAGTGTGTTGTTTGTTCTCAGGCAGCATTAGAAGAAGAATCTACCTGAGTTTGTCTATGATCTTAGCGGTCGTAACTAGGATCCACTTGCTGTTCTCGGCCATTCTGAGGAGTGAGGTAACTTCAGAACAGGGGATAGCATGCAGGGCCCACCTGCAAGGAGGTATGTGCAGTAAATTATTTTCTAAGGAATGGAATTGACTGAGAAAATACTGCTAATACCGATGTAATGTAAGTGCAGCCTTAAATGCAGTAGTAGCGACTGATATCAGGCTGATATGTATGTATGTATACTCTGAGGTATTTCTGGGGAATGGAATTTCACTAAGAAAATACTGTCAATATTAAAATAATATTTGAGCCTGCACTGCAGTGAAAGCGACTAGCAGCAGGCTTATTAATAACACTTCATAATTTTCAATTTTTAAAACGTTTACTGGCATGTTAATCATTTTTTCTGAGGTACTTGGTGATAAAACTTTATGCGTGGGTTAATTTAAGATAAGCGCCAGGTTATTATCCTTAAGCTCCCTCACAGGTAATCTTCCCTATGATTACCAATTTTTAGTATAAACCAAACAAAAGTCAATTATTGAAGTTTGGGAGCGCTAAAAAAGCTTTAAAGACAATATGGAGATTTAAAATTTGCACAATATTTATTGCTGGAGGACAATCTAAAAACATATATAAATCAAAAAATCATAAAAAACAATAATATAAACAGTATAATCAGTCTAGGGTAGGATGAAGTAGTGCTAATATATTAAAGTATGGGACGTCTCCCTTTTAAACTTTATATTTTTGGGTTTCTCTGTATCTTAACCTTTATGTCTAGATTATTGCAACACTCTAGTTAAACAATGGCTATGTAACCACCTTAATCCACCTTATATTTGCATCTGAAAAAGTAGTGTCTTTAAAAAGATATTTTCTTGACTAATTGTCAGAAATAAAATGTTCATAAAAATTGCTTTGATGTTTAAAAGTCTTTTTCCAGTATAAAAATATATTTGTAGTCCAATAAATTTCCGCTATTTCTTAGAGGGGTAACCTTGTAACACTTCAGTCTTTTTTATGCAATTTGTAACAAGTGTTTCTAATGAGCTTACCGGGTCTTCTGACACCTGCTGTGTCTGGCGGTTTGTTTGTTTATCTTACCAGGAAGATGTTTATGCCTTTTCTCTCTCCAATCTTGTACGATACAAGACTAGCCTGTAAGCTTGGTTCCTCGGAGCCTATTTCAGTCTGTGTGGCTCTGATGGTTCAGCACCTTCTGTTCAAAATATCTCTGGCTGTCAGTATTTGGCAGCAGGCTTTCGAGTCAGGTGAATACTTCCGCTACACGCTCCGACGTGTTTGGCGGTTCCTCCGATACTTAGTGTACAAACGGCCGTTTGTTTCTTTTCTTCTTCCCCTGTACTCAAATTGTGATTGAGATCCTGCAGGGTATATGTGAGCTGTAATGGTTGCGTCTACGCGTTTCGCCGGTTGGCTTTATCAAGACGGATGGTTTGTGTTCTTCGCGTTTAACGTTTTCCTTCCTGCCGGTATGTCTCCCAGAATAGCCCCACAGACTAAGCGCAATTATTTGAAGGAGGGAAAAAATCAATGTCCATTTAGATGATGAATTTGGGCATGATTTTTACCACATGGCTGTTGTTTTTTTCTGAATAAAAACAGTTTACTGAGCTTCCCCACTGTTGTAATATGAGTGGGAGGGGCCTATTTTATTGCTTTATTGCGCAGTAAAAATTTAGTCACAGTCTTCCTATTTCTTCCTCCATGATCCAGGACGTCTCTACAGAGCCCAGGGGTCTCCAAAACTAGTTTTGAGGGAGGTAATCAGTCACAGCAGACCTGTGACAGTGTGTTTGACTGTGATAAAAACGTTTATTATTTCAACTGTTATCCGTTTTGGGTATTAAGGGGTTAATCATCCTTTTGCTGGTGGGTGCAATCCTCTGCTAACTTTATACATTTTCTATTAAAATTTGGTTGTTTTAACATATTTGGTTCATTGTTAATTCAACTGTGTCACATTTTTATGTTTTCTTAAAAGCGCAGTAGCGTTTTTTTATATAGCTTGTAAATTTATTTAAAAGTTTTTTTTTGTTTTTTTTCCAAGCTTGCTAGTGTTATTGCTAGTCTGTTTAAACATGTCTGACACAAATGAATCTGTTTGTTCATTATGTTTAAAGGCCAATGTGGAGCCCAATAGAAATTTGTGCACTCAATGTATAGATGTTACTTTGAATAAAAGTCAAACTTTATATGTTAAAAAAATATCACCAGACAACGAGGGGGAAGTTATGCCGACTAACTCTCCTCACGTGTCAGTACCTTCGCCTCCCGCTCAGGAGGTGCGTGATATTGTGGCGCCAAGTACATCAGGGCGGCCCATACAAATCACTTTGCAAGACATGGCTAATGTTATGACTGAAGTACTATCTAAATTGCCGGAATTAAGAGGTAAACGCGATCACTCTGGGGTAAGAACAGAGTGCGCTGATAATAATAGAGCCATGTCTGATACTGCGTCACAATTTGCAGAACATGAGGACGGAGAGCTTCATTCTGTGGGTGACGGATCTGATCCAAGTAAACTGGATTCAGACATTTCAAATTTTAAATTTAAGCTTGAGAACCTCCGTGTATTACTAGGGGAGGTATTAGCGGCTCTGAATGATTGTAACACGGTTGCAATTCCAGAGAAAGTATGTAGGCTGGATAAATATTTTGCGGTACCGGCGTGTACTGACGTTTTTCCTATACCTAAAAGGCTTACAGAAATTGTTAACAAGGAGTGGGATAGACCCGGTGTGCCCTTTTCACCCCCTCCTATATTTAGAAAAATGTTTCCAATAGATGCCACCACACGGGACCTATGGCAGACGGTCCCTAAGGTGGAAGGAGCAGTTTCTACTCTGGCTAAGCGCACCACTATCCCGGTGGAGGATAGCTGTGCTTTTTCAGATCCAATGGATAAAAAGTTAGAGGGTTACCTTAAGAAAATGTTTGTTCAGCAAGGTTTTATATTACAACCCCTTGCATGCATCGCGCCTGTCACTGCTGCGGCGGCATTCTGGTTTGAGTCTCTGGAAGAGACCCTTAGCACAGCTCCATTGGATGAGATTATGAACAAGCTTAAAGCTCTTAAGCTAGCTAATTCATTTATTTCTGATGCCGTAGTACACTTAACCAAACTTACGGCTAAGAACTCCGGATTCGCCATTCAAGCGCGTAGAGCGCTGTGGCTTAAATCCTGGTCAGCTGATGTGACTTCTAAATCTAAATTGCTTAATATTCCTTTCAAAGGGCAGACATTATTCGGGCCCGGCTTGAAAGAAATTATCGCTGACATTACTGGAGGTAAGGGCCATGCCCTGCCTCAAGACAGGGCCAAACCAAAGGCTAAACAGTCTAATTTTCGTGCCTTTCGTAACTTCAAGGCAGGAGCAGCATCAACTTCCTCCGCTCCAAGACAGGAAGGAACTGTTGCTCGCTACAGACAGGGCTGGAAACCTAACCAGTCCTGGAACAAGGGCAAGCAGGCCAGAAAACCTGCTGCTGCCCCTAAGACAGCATGAAGTGAGGGCCCCCGATCCGGAAACGGATCTAGTGGGGGGCAGACTTTCTCTCTTCGCCCAGGCTTGGGCAAGAGATGTCCAGGATCCCTGGGCGTTGGAGATCATATCTCAGGGATATCTTCTGGACTTCAAAGCTTCTCCTCCACAAGGGAGATTTCATCTTTCAAGGTTATCAGCAAACCAGATAAAGAAAGAGGCGTTTCTACGCTGTGTACAAGACCTCTTACTAATGGGAGTGATCCACCCAGTTCCGCGGTCAGAATACGGGCAAGGATTCTATTCAAATCTGTTTGTGGTTCCCAAAAAAGAGGGAACCTTCAGACCAATCTTGGACTTAAAGATCCTAAAAAAATTCCTAAGAGTTCCATCGTTCAAAATGGAAACTATTCGAACCATCTTACCCATGATCCAAGAGGGTCAGTACATGACCACAGTGGATTTAAAGGATGCCTACCTTCACATACCGATTCACAAGGATCATTACCGGTATCTAAGATTTGCCTTCCTAAACAGGCATTACCAGTTTGTAGCTCTTCCCTTCGGGTTAGCTACGGCTCCAAGAATCTTTACAAAGGTTCTGGGCTCTCTTCTGGCGGTACTAAGACCGCGAGGCATAGCGGTAGCTCCGTACCTAGACGACATTCTGATACAAGCGTCAAGTTTCCAAACTGCCAAGTCTCATACAGAGTTAGTTCTGGCATTTCTAAGGTCGCATGGGTGGAAGGTGAACGTAGAAAAGAGTTCTCTATTGCCACTCACAAGAGTTCCCTTTCTAGGGACTCTTATAGATTCTGTAGAAATGAAAATTTACCTGACGGAGGACAGGTTATCAAAACTTCTAAATGCTTGCCGTGTCCTTCATTCCATTCAACACCCGTCAGTGGCTCAGTGCATGGAGGTAATCGGCTTAATGGTAGCGGCAATGGACATAGTACCATTTGCGCGCCTGCATCTCAGACCGCTGCAATTGTGCATGCTAAGTCAGTGGAATGGGGATTACTCAGATTTGTCCCCTCTGCTAAATCTGGATCAAGAGACCAGAGATTCTCTTCTATGGTGGCTTTCTCGGCCACATCTGTCCAAGGGATGCCCTTCCGCAGGCCAGATTGGACGATTGTAACAACGGACGCCAGCCTTCTAGGTTGGGGCGCAGTCTGGAATTCCCTGAAGGCTCAGGGATCATGGACTCAGGAGGAGAGACTCCTTCCAATAAACATTCTGGAATTAAGAGCAATTTTCAATGCTCTTCTGGCTTGGCCTCAGTTAGCAACTCTGAGGTTCATCAGGTTTCAGTCGGACAACATCACGACTGTGGCTTACATCAACCATCAAGGAGGAACAAGGAGTTCCCTAGCGATGATGGAAGTCTCAAAGATAATTCGCTGGGCAGAGTCTCACTCTTGCCACCTGTCAGCGATCCACATCCCAGGCGTAGAGAACTGGGAGGCGGATTTTCTAAGTCGCCAGACCTTTCATCCGGGGGAGTGGGAACTTCATCCGGAGGTGTTTGCCCAACTGCTTCATCTTTGGGGCAAACCAGATCTGGATCTCATGGCGTCTCGCCAGAACGCCAAGCTTCCTTGTTACGGATCCAGGTCCAGGGACCCGGGAGCGGTACTGATAGATGCTCTGACAGCATCTTGGGTCTTCAACATGGCTTATGTGTTTCCACCTTTCCCGATGCTTCCTTGATTGATTGCCAGGATCAAACAGGAGAGAGCATCGGTGATTCTAATAGCGCCTGCGTGGCCACGCAGGACCTGGTATGCAGATCTAGTGGACATGTCGTCCTGTCCACCATGGTCTCTGCCTCTGAGACAGGACCTTCTGATTCAGGGTCCTTTCAAACATCCAAATCTAATTTCTCTGAGGCTGACTGCATGGAGATTGAACGCTTGATTCTATCAAAGCATGGATTCTCGGAGTCAGTGATTGATACCTTAATACAGGCTAGGAAACCTGTTACCAGGAAAATTTACCATAAAATATGGCGTAAATACTTATATTGGTGCGAATCCAAGAGTTACTCATGGAGTAAGGTTAGGATTCCTAGGATATTGTCTTTTCTACAAGAAGGTTTAGAAAAGGGTTTATCTGCTAGTTCGTTAAAGGGACAGATTTCAGCTCTGTCTATCCTTTTACACAAACGTCTGGCAGAAGTTCCAGACGTTCAGGCTTTTTGTCAGGCTTTGACTAGGATTAAGCCTGTGTTTAAGACTGTTGCTCCGCCGTGGAGCTTAAACTTAGTTCTTAACGTTCTGCAAGGTGTTCCGTTTGAACCCCTTCATTCCATCGATATCAAGCTGTTATCTTGGAAAGTTCTGTTTTTAATGGCTATTTCCTCGGCTCGAAGAGTCTCTGAGTTATCGGCCTTACATTGTGATTCTCCTTATCTGATTTTTCATTCAGACAAGGTAGTTCTGCGTACTAAACCTGGGTTCTTACCTAAGGTAGTCACTAACAAGAATATCAATCAAGAGATTGTTGTTCCATCATTGTGCCCTAACCCTTCTTCAAAGAAGGAACGACTTTTGCACAATCTGGACGTCGTCCGTGCCCTGAAATTTTATTTGCAGGCAACTAAAGATTTTCGTCAAACTTCTTCCCTGTTTGTCGTTTATTCTGGACAGAGGAGAGGTCAAAAAGCTTCGGCTACCTCTCTCTCTTTTTGGCTTCGTAGCATAATACGTTTAGCCTATGAGACTGCTGGACAGCAGCCTCCTGAAAGGATTACAGCTCATTCTACTAGAGCTGTGGCTTCCACTTGGGCCTTTAAGAATGAGGCCTCTGTTGAACAGATTTGCAAGGCTGCAACTTGGTCTTCACTTCACACTTTTTCAAAATTTTACAAATTTGACACTTTTGCTTCTTCGGGGGCTGTTTTTGGGAGAAAGGTTCTACAGGCAGTGGTTCCTTCCATGTAAAGATCCTGCCTGTCCCTCCCGTCATCCGTGTACTCTTAGCTTTGGTATTGGTATCCCATAAGTAATGGATGACCCGTGGACTGACTACACTTAACAGGAGAAAATATAATTTATGCTTACCTGATAAATTCATTTCTCCTGTAGTGTAGTCAGTCCACGGCCCGCCCTGTTTTTTACGGCAGGTCTAAATTTTAATTAAACTCCAGTCACCACTGCACCCTATAGTTTCTCCTTTCTCGTATGGTTTCGGTCGAATGACTGGATATGACGTAGAGGGGAGGAGCTATATAGCAGCTCTGCTTGGGTGATCCTCTTGCACTTCCTGTTAGGGAGGAGATATAATCTCATAAGTAATGGATGACCCATGGACTGACTACACTACAGGAGAAATTAATTTATCAGGTAAGCATAAATTATATTTTCTAGGGTGCGTGAGGGATCTCTCCTCCCTAGGAGTGATTGTGCCAGTACCTCTAGCAGAGAGAGGTCTGGAATACTACTCAAACCTTTTTGTGGTTCCAAAGAAGGAGGGTACGTTTCACCCGATTCTAGATCTAAAGTGCTTAAACAAGTTTCTGTCTATGCAATCGTTCAAGATGGAAACGATAAGGTCTATTCTGCCCTTAGTTCAAGAGGGACAGTTCATTACTACGATCGACTTGAAGGATGCTTACCTTCATGTGCCGATACACAAGGATTACTTCAAGTTCTTTAGATTCGCTTTTCTGGACCAGCACTTCCAGTTTGTAGCTCTTCCTTTTTGTCTGGCTACTGCTCCAAGAGTCTTTACGAAGGTTCTGGGGGCTCTGCTCGCAGTGGCAAGATCCAGAGGTGTTGCAGTAGCGCCAGAGTGGAATTCCTGGGCACGATAATAGATTCCATATCCATCAAGATATTCCTTACAGACCAGAGACGTTGCAAAATTACTTCCAATTGTCTTGCCCTCCAGACCTCCTTAAGGCCATCTGTGGTCAGTGCATGGAGGTGATTGGGCTCATGGTGTCCAGCATAGATATCATTCCATTCGCCAGGTTCCATCTCAGACCTCTTCAGCTGTGCATGCTGAGGCAATGGAACAGCGATCACTCGTATCTATCCCAACAAATTTCTCTGGACAACCGGTCGAGAGATTTGCTCTCTTGGTGGCTCTGTCCAGATCGCCTGTCCCAGGGGATATCCTTCTTGAGACCATTCTGGGAGATTGTGACTACGGACGCAAGTCTATCAGGATGGGGAGCTGTTTGGGGTGCCAGGAAGGCACAGGGCCAGTAGAATCAAGTGGAATCTCTTCTCCCGATCAACATTCTGAAGGTTTGGCCTCTTCTGGGTTTGTCCCAGTTTATCAGATTTGAAACGGACAT